>NC_062991.1:12871849-13171849 GCF_023078275.1 Leguminivora glycinivorella
TCCGAGATTGTATCTTAATTGCTTTCAAGTGAGATTTAAGAGCTCAAACAAGCTTAACCCTGTTTGTATTTTATTAATTTAAATTGACCTTGTTATTGAACTTGGAGAAGGATGAGAGAAGTCTGCATGTGAATGAAATGAGAATGTTGCGATGGATGTGTGGTGTGACAAGACTGGATAGGATTCGGAATGAGTATATAAGAGGAAGCCTGAGAGTAGCGCCAGTGACAGAGAAGGTGAGAGGAAGCAGATTACCAATGGTATGGGCATGTAATGCGGAGGGATGAAAGCAATGTTATAAAATGAGTGGTAAATATGAAGGTGGATGGCGACAACCGGTAGTGGAAGGCCTAGATAGATGGAATGTGTGAACAATGATATGAGAGTGAAAGGTGTTACTCGTAGTATGGAAATGACGGCTGATAGAGAGGAATGGAGGGGGGAAATCTGCTGCGCCGACCCCAAATAAGGGGAACAGGGCAAGAGAATGATGATGATGATGATTGAACTTAAATTGGCAAATGTGTGCCAAAATGTTAATAATGTAAAATCGGGTAACTCACGTAAAATTGTCGAAGATCGCTCGACAGCGTCGCAGCGAGCTGCGGCCCGCAGTCTGCGTCGAGATACCATCGTCACCGTGCGTGCTCAATGAAAATGCTCCTCGTTACGGAACGAAACATGTCGAGCAATCTTCGACAATTTTACGTGAGTTACCCGATTTTACATTTTTAATATGTCGTGTCTCGCGATAGTTTTATTATTAAAATATGCCAAAATGCGTCTGGTGTTTCGGGTGTCCATGGGCGGCAGTGATCGCTTACCATCAGGCGACCTGTCTGCTCGTTTGCCTCCTATCCCATAAAAAAAGACTGGGGCATAGTTCATGATGTTCGTGATTATAGACACACCTGCGACCTAAATGGTCGCGCACCGTACCCCTTTCCGACCGGTTTGATATAATCCTGCAAATTATTTAAAAAAAATCTTGACAGAAAGTAAATTGTATTTTCGGGCTCAAACCTATACCGATCGAATCTGCAGACACTAGCAACACGTAATAATAGTAAATACCTTAGGTTGGCCGGGTCAGTCGGTCGCAGGACATGTTTGAAGATGGCGCGGTATTTTGGTGAGAGTAGTGACCCACGTAAGTTCATAATTTCGTATATTTTTGGTGACAAACCTTTTATTTAATGCATGATTTTTACTGTTAAAGAGCTAGTGGTTTTATTAATTATGAATTAAGACTAAAATTAAGTGATTTCGTGTTATTAATAAGATCGTAAAAAAGAAGTGCACGAATTTGTAGGTTCGGTCGTAGCCCGTAATCCGTTTGCCATAAATATCTGCACGTTTATGTGCATTCGGCCTTTGGGCGTAAAATGAATTTCGAACAAATAATCAAATATTTTCGCGGTTTATTACAAATTTCGGTTTGTAATTCAATATTTGTATTCTATAGGGCGTCCATTAAGTGATGAACAAATCCTTGAAATTTTGTGCAATGGTGAAATATCAGATACTAAGGAATTTGACGAGGGCCTTGAAGAATCAACTTATTACCTTTTTGAATGGCGTGACAACGAAAGTTTGGAGGTTGACCAGCTGTTTTTTGAACCTTCGTCTTCAAATACTTTAACTGATTTAAAAATACACGATCCGTCAATTGTTTCTGAGACGCAATGATAATGATTTAGCTTTGGTGAATGCATGGAGGGCATTCGTACAAAATTGTTTGCGACGCCATGGGCTTCCCTAGACGCAAAGTACTTAAATATACTAGATTTCCGCTTGGAAATCTTTGCAATGCTCATTAAAGCACCAAGAAAACGGCGTAGTGAATAGAGAAGCATGTTCGAATGACGTTTTACATGGTAAAACACATGTGAGGCCCAGAAAGTGTCAGAGCTCGCCAGCCCTTTGCATCTATCATATTTGATAGTTATTAATCATTTTCCTAAATTTGACGATATGAAATCCCCCAAAACCTGCATTCCCCATTCGAATCCTGATCCAGTCGAACTAATACACGTTGCATCAACGTTGCAACAACGTGTACCTTTGCATTACACGCAAAAATAAATGTTTGAAAGATTTACATACGAAGTAAGTGATAGTTGGAATGAGATTTTTTTCGTCAATTGTTTTTTTATAGTTTTTTAAATGTTGTATTATGTAAAAACGAATAATAGATGATTATAAAAAAAGTTTTATTATGTAAAATAAGATATTTAGTCATTTTTTTACGTGTCCTTCCGAATTTGCACTTTTGTGCATTTACATATAGGTCCTGAACGTCACTTTCCTGCATGCGATTTTTTTATTGATTAAAGGCAATACAATTTTTTATATTATTTTTTACGAGTATTTGACGACCATTGAAAACTGTTCACATGCAGTTTTTATGAGATTTTAGAAAATAATTTTCTCGGTCGTAAAGGGTTATGGTTTCAAGGGAATGAGCTCCCTGCCGAGGTATTTCTGTACTTCAGTATGGGGTTCTTCAAAAAGACGTAAGTGTTCAAGTCTCTAACGGGTCAGCGCATGTGACACCCCTTGAGTTGCAGGCGTCCATAGGTCACCTACGGTGACCGCTTTCCATCAGGCTGACAGTATACCAGTTTGCCACCGACCTGGTATAAAAAATAGAGGTGTATGAAAGCGAAAGACATCCTGCACGGACCCCTAGTGACTGGTATAAGGGCAAGCGAATGATGATGTTTTTACTTAATATACACGGTGTAACATAAGGAAACCGAATAATTTTAACAGCGTATTCCTCATCATATGAGAAGAGTAAAATGTCATATAAACTTTTCTGGATTCCGCCTACTTTCAGAGTTATAAGCATTTAAAAAATAACAATTACTTATTATTTCTCAGAACAAAACGCTATTTTGATGGCGATGATGCCGTTATCGGACATAATCTAATTATCCTCGTTGATAGATGTCAAAAAATAATTAGTAACTCATTGCAAAACAGTATTTTTTTTAGCAAAAAATGTATTTTATTTATTTTAAGTGCCAGTTTTACGAATAACATTTACTTTTTATGCAAAAATACATCCAAAAAGTTTTTTTTTTACGAAATTTGTTTGACGTCATATAAAGTTTTATCTTTATTTTGCCCTCAGAAATGTGTACCTAGTTAAAATGTCTCGGTTCCCTCATGTTTAAAGATCGTTATCAGCGTGCTGTATTGGTGGCAGAGTATGGTTGACAAAAAAACAAATACACTTGTGTATTTAAAACACTACATATACTTAACAAATTATGAAATAAGAGTTTTGAATGATTCACGGTTATTTTCATTAGACTTATATTGACCGGGATATAGACCGTGATTACCTTTTTGATTTTTGTCGAGCTCCCGATATTTCGACGCAGTTGCATGCATCATGATCACGGAAAACTGACGAAGGCATGCAAGACTTGCATGCGAGCTCACACCATCATCCCAGACAGTTAAACTCGGTCGTAACATCACTAACCAATCGAGCACACGCTTTGTGTGACTCCTCTCATCTTGTACAGGAGTTGAACCATGTTCAGAGAGTCCTGAGGAGAAATGGTTACCGAGTTAACGTTAATAAACGGGATGCAAAACCCAAGCACCTCACTCATCGCGTAGAGAGACAACCAGCGTTTATGCCGTACGTAAAGGGAGTGACAGATAAGATCTCTAAAATACTAAACAATTACTCTGTAAAAACTATCTTCACCCCACACAGGAAAATTGCACAGTTCTTGCGGTCACCTAAGGACAATTTTCCTCTGGAAAAACCTGGTATGTACAAAGTTGAGTGCAGTTGTGGCAGTTCTTACATAGGGCAGACCAAGCGCACTATTGCCTGCAGAATTAAAGAACACATTGCTGCAGTCAAAAAGAACGATACTCGCAAGTCTGCTATTGCTCAACATCTCATCGAGTCGGGTGCAAATCATTGGATCGAGTTGCATAGTCCTAAGGTAATTTCGACGGAACGCCACTACATACCGAGATTGGTAAGAGAAGCCATTGAGATTCACAAATATAAAAATTTCAATCGTGAGGATGGCTTCAAACTATCTAATGTATGGAATCCAGTGATTTGTTTGTGTAAAAAACCGGTGAAGTCAGAATTGAACAAACGTAGTGACACTGTGAGTATAGTGTGTTTGGACAGACCATCGAGTGTGAACGCGACCAGTGGTAACGCTGAAAGTGAACGCAGCCGACGCGCGCGAAGGAGGGTAGATCGCGCGCTGTCTATACAAATTATGAAATATATACATATTTATAATTACTTAGTCAAATTACATTGAATAAATAACTAAAATTTGTTCAACATATTTGGCTGTCAGTCGTTCACGTCGATTTTTCAAAAAATCAATTTTAAATAACTAAATGACCTTTCTACGTTGACAGAAGTTACAAGAAGGTTGTTATAAAATCTAGGTATTGTGTCAAATCCATACTGTGAATGAAGATACTGGGATTATTCGTGCACTTTATTACACTCCTCCATGCTCGTCTTACTTCGTGCACTACTTTTGACTTGAACTACTTGAATAACAATTCTAGATAATTAGTCGTATCTAGAGTGCATTTGATTATTTGGATTTAAATAATATATGTAATTACACTTCGCGTAATGTATTTTTATGGCATACATAATTAATGTCATTTGACGTATGTATATTGTTTTAAAAATATAGGTGTAATCCTAAGAAGGGAAGTATTTATTTTGTAGTTAAGAACAAAGTGAATATTTAAATGTATTTGTTTTTTTTTGCCAACCGTACCACTTGCCACGAAAAGTGCACCCTAATAACGATCTTTACTCATGTTACACCGTGTATTACGAAACTAACTTACACCAAAGAGGATCGAGTATTATAGAGAGTTTTTTTTTTATGGGAAAACGAGCAGACAGGTCGCCTGATGGTAAGCGATCACTGCCGCCCATGGACACCAGAAACACCAGAGGTGTTGGAGGTGCGTTGCCGGCCTTTAAGATGGGTGTACGCTCTTTTCTTAATTTTATTTTTAATCGGTCCGGAAATACTGTCAAAGTAAAATGTGTAATCATAGTATAGACTAAGCTGCCATCTCTCGACACAAGCTTAGAACTTTTGAACCTCGGTTTTGACAATTGGCCCATATTCTTAGCTTGATATGTATTAAAATGTCAAATATTAATATTAGCGCCATCTAGCCGAGCGTTCCCCAAAGGTGTAACGGCATCTTTATTCTAGGCTACCGTACCTTTTTCTCTATGACTTTGAGGTACGTTTTTTTCTTAGACTTTATCCGTGTATACGGAGTTACATATGTCTTTGCTTACACTAAATGTCTTGCTTAGCGTCCATTTACACGACGGCCATTTAACGCCAATCAATACTACAATGTTGAAATCGTAATCATCGGTAATTAACCAGATTCCTGTTAATTCGGCTGTAATATTAATTAAGGACACGTGAGTTTATTATGAATGAGGATTAATACAGTTTACTAGGAATTTCACGTATCGGTTAAATTATTATTGTTTATAGTATTTTAGGTATATACTTTCATCTCTTTACAATATTTCTTATTCAATCAATTATGTGTTATCGTGATCTGATCTGGTTCCGGCAGAATATCAGTGCTGCTGCCTCAGGGCGTAGCTACTGAGCCGTAACCCTTTTGTCTTGTTGCGACGCGCACAGTGTCATAGTACGCTATGGTAAAAATCTGTGTAATTTCCTGCTTTCCAATTTGCTTATTATAATATTCTAATTCTTTTTTGTAACTTATTTCTTTTGTGTATTCTGTGTGTATTGTGACAAACAAATAAACATATATCTATCTATCTATCTATCTATTTCTATTGAAAAGAATGTTGTTGTTTGAAGCCAAGAAGACCTTTGTTAGCAGTTCCAGGAATGTGAAAAACTGTCGCCGGCTCAAATCCTGCCGGTGCCGAATTTGTAATTTTTTTCGATTTTTACAAACTTTTATTCTACTTGCCTTGTTCGTATGTTAGTTTGGGTCAAAACGTAGAAGCTAAAAACCCACTTCCCTGTTTCCGGTTGAGCTGAAATTTTGCACACATATGTAAATCACGTGACAATGCAATATTGTGGTATCATGGAGCTGATCTGATGATGGAGCAGAAATATGGTTATAGGAACTCTGTTATGAAACGTCGTATCCCCATCGAGTAAGGGGTTTTTAAAAACGTCTCGGAGAGTAGATGATTGTTGAAACAAAGGTACAGTCGGTGATAAAAGCTTGTGCCAAAAAAGAAATTTTTGCAAAACAAAAAAAAATATGGAGTAGGTATCGCTCGCAGACGTTTCTGCATGATAAAAAAAAGTTTACAATTAGGACTGATTATTTATTTCATGATTTGGAGCAGTAGGTACAAAGCAAACTCAGTGCATTAATTTAATTTACCCCAAATTTTAAACGTTGTGACCACAAAAAAGGGGTCACAACGTTTAAAATTAATAATCTACCAATTAGAACCCCAATTTGAGGGCAGAGGTGCTAAACCCTCGTAGTGAAGGAAAACCTCTCATTTAGATTACTGAGACAAAGTTCGTCATCTTAAGGGAGAAGGGCCGAAGCCGATTCTCCATACAAACATAGTTCCCATTTTCCTCCCTGGTTAGTGATATTATAAAACGGCATCATCATGCATTTGTATCATTATCCTCCTCGCGTTATCCCGGCATTTGCTACGGCTCATGGGAGCCTGGGGTCCGCTTTAACAACTAATCCCAAGATTTGGCGTAGGCACTAGTTTTTACGAAAGCGACTGCCATCTGACCTTCCAACCCGAAGGGTAACTAAGGCTTATTGGAATTAGTCCGGTTTCCTCACGATGTTTTCCTTCACCGAAAAGCGACTGGCAAATATCAAATGACATTTCGCACATAAGTTCAGAAAAACTCATTGGTACGAGCCAGGTTCGAACCCGCGACCTCCGGATCGAAAGTCGCACGCTCTTACCTCTAGGCCACCAGCGCTTCACCAGGGTTTGAAACCGTTTGTATATTTTTTTTAAATGGCGCTAACTTTCATAATAATTTCAAAATCAGTAAAAAAATTTAAACTTTGGTTATAGCTATGTTAAATATTCATCTATCTATTATTCTTGTTTCGATCACAGTCTGTTGTTATTTTTCTTGTAACGTTTTCACTTTTCTTAACTGTTTGACCACGTTCTTGTATGTGATTTGTATTTCTTCTGTCTGTTACCCTCCGTGAATCTTTCTCACTTGATGGTGTCATCGGAAGATCAGCGCTGGAAGTCACCAGCAACACGCTGAGATGAGGCCATTTCGTGGCACTTCATTCCTTTCTGTCTTGTTGTAATATGTGTGTTTTATCTTGTCTGTGTTCATGAATAAATGTTTATTCTATTCTATTCTGTTCTATGATGTTCTTATATGACAGGTATTTCTCGCAGATTCTTGCTTACCATAAGGACGAAATTGACTGCCGTCTTTATACGAATTACCTGTTAGAGCAATAATATGTTTAACTGACAGTCTGGTGGTATCTTTAGCATGAGAATCGCACATATTTGCAATAATATTCATATCGATTAATTGGTATTGAAGCGCTGGTAGCCTCTGGGTCGCGGGTTTGAACCCCGGCTCGCACCAATAAGTTTCTCGGAATTTATGTGCGAAATGTCATTTGTTGTTTGCCAGTCGCTTTTCAGTGAAGGAAAACATCGTGAGGAAACCGGACTAATTCCAATAAGGTCTAGTTTACCCTTCGGGTTGGAAGGTCAAATAGCAGTCGCTTTCGTAAAAACTAGTGCCTACGCAAAATCTTGGGATTAGTTGTCAAAGCGGGCCCCAGGCTCCCATGAGCCGTGGCAAATGCCGGGATAATACAAGTGGGATGATGATTCATGTCGATTAATTGTAGTAATAGTGAGGAGTACCACCTGTTGGACGACGGTTGAAAAAGACCTAAAAGAAGTTCATTTGAAGCAAGACAAGCACAAGACCGTGCTAGATGGAAATTGAGGACAAGGAGAGGCCGACCCCAAGCCCCCTACCCCCTGCCCCTCCTGCCTGCTACGCCGCCCTCCCAGGTTCGAATCCCGGCATGGGCATTTTATTTGTGTGATGAACACAGACATTTGTTCCTGAGTCATGGATGTTTTCTGTATGTATTTATCTATATAAGTAAGTATATCGTCGCCTAGCACCCATTACATAGTACAAGCTTTGCTTAGTTTGGGGCTAGTTTGATCTGTGTAAGGTGTCCCCCAATATTTATATGTATTTATTTTTTTCAACTAAATGGGAACATCTAGCAGAAAGAAGAAGAGTAGTAATAGTGGAGAGGAAAATGAAGACATTATTTGTATGAACAAGCGATTTCGCTTTCCCTTTCGTCTCTGAAGGGCCTATCTCCGTTAATAACCGGTTATAACGGTTAATAACCGTTATGACGCCGCGTTATCGCAGGGAAAGGGTTAATTCATTTCTGCCTGTTAAATTGCTGTAATCTCGGTTGGGGTTAATGAAGATTTTAAGTTACTATTTTAATAACTGTGGTGTTAGTGGTTTACTTTCTGAACAGTCTCTTCTATACTTTTATAGAATGTTAAATATGCAGTTTTACCAAGAACGATTGAATACTGGACTGACAAAGCCCATAAAAAATGCCCTGAAATGTATGGGCCTTTTAGGCTTAAAACTAGATGGCGCTGTTCGCAGCCTGGAAGTGGCCAAAATCATATTTTCCCCAACTATGTTTGCGCGTGCCCGTGTGATGACGGGTTAAGAATTTCACCATCCCCTTCTTTCCCGTGGGTGTCGTAGAAGGCGACTGAGGGATATGGGTTAAATTGTGGCGTAGGCGAGAGGCTGACAACCTGTCACTTTAATGTCACAGTTTCGTTTTCTTTCAACCCCTTATTTGCCAAGAGTGGCACTGAAACTTGAGTAGTTTCATGTGCTCTGCCTACCTCTTCATGGGATACAGGCGTGATTGTATGTATGTTGTATGTATGTATGTTTGCGCGTTTTTATTTTTTATAAGTACAAATGACATATTTCTTTACTTTAAAATCGTGATATAACGTCAATACAGATTTTGTACAAAAATTGTAGGAATCATCAGTGTAGTTATGATAAAGTTAGAACGAATGTTCATATAAGAAGGTTGAGTATCCTCCCATTATTTTTAGATAAGGTACAACGGGGCTAATCTCGACTAGGGCAATTGTAACTAATCAATTTTTTCCATTACTAAACTTTGATGTTGAGTTCTACAAGACAAGTATCCACAGTACACGCCTACCATATATAACGACACTCTATTCAATAATGGACCAGTTATATTTGACCCCCAGTCGAGATTTGCCCCGCTGTACCTTATACTTACTTCGTACTAAATCTAAACATGTGAGCCAAAAGAACGGAGGTTCCAATTTTTTCATAGATACTGAAGTATATTTAACTCACACGAAATGAACAAAAACGGCATACATAAATCAATGTAGGTACCTATCAAAGCTAAAATCTTTCTAAGAAGAGGTTCTTCATGCAATTCAAACCTTTTGACAATCGAAAGTCTTGCTTCTACAGCTTCCACTTACCTGCAAACAGAAAAATAATAGTCAGAATTTTTACAATGTTACCCTGTGAGTACATTGAAAATATGTACATCACTTTGTACGCATAGGGAACTTTGTGTTCTGAAGAACTGTTCGACATGATGCCAACGGCCACTTTTCATCATCGCACCGTTCGCCATCGACAGGGCGCTCATCCACACACCTTGCAATCTAAATGGTCGCGCACCGTGCGATTTATGAGGAATTTCCTCCCGCGGACACTCCGGCTGTGGAGTGAGCTCCCTGCCGAGGTATTCCTACAGTATGGGCTTCTTCAAATAACCACAAAATTAAAATTTTGAAAAAACCCCCGAACGCGACATAATAGATCGATTTTCATGAAACATGGCTAAGAACACTCCCGACTAACTCAGCTTTCAGACAAAAAAAAAATCTAAATCGGTTCATCCGTTCGGGAGCTACGATGCCACAGACAGACACACACACAGACAGACAGACAAACAGAGAGACTGACAGACAGACAGACAGACACGTCAAACTTATAACACCCCGTCGTTTTTGCGTCGGGGGTTAAAAAGGAGTGTACGTACAAGTTTCTAATGGGTTGGCCACGCGCATGTGACACTCCTTGAGTTGCAGGCGTCCATAGGTTACGGTGACCGCTTTCCACCAGGCGGACCATATGCTCGTTTGCCACCGACGTAGTTATTTTACCACTTTGTCGGTGTGATTGATTTACATATTGGTACCAAATTTCAGCTTTCTAGTGCTAACGGTTACTGAGATTATCCGCGGACGGACGGACGGACGGACGGACACAAAGACATGGCGAAACTATAAGGGTTCCTAGTTGACTACAGAACCCTAAAAAAAGGGAGAGCTAGTTACGATAAGGCGACGAAGCGACAATCGTTGATGATACGTGACTTGGCGATTGAAACGCAGACTGGCTCTGTCGCGTCAATAGGTACAGCAGATATCCAGCCGGCGTATCATGCTGCCAATTTTATCACTTATCCACGTGGGTAAGACATCTGTCACTCTCACACTGACATACTTGCTAAGGCGTGACGGATGCTTTATCCACGTGGATAAGTGATGAAATTGGCAGCATGATACGCCGGTAGGCTTACAAAGCGCAAGTAACTGTGGTGTTGGCTAGGCTCCTGTTATAGGAGGGTGCAAAGTGGTTCAAGATCAAAGTTAACACTTGTAAGTCATTTGCAGTCTTGAGAGCTCCCAGAGCAAGATTTAGGGTCATTGAAAGATTTCGATCTTAGTAATTTGGGAGAGGTTTTCTGCTTGTCTTCTATTGGTATTTTATTTTATACCACACGGTGGCAAACAAGCATATGGCCCGATTTATTGTAAGCAGTCACCGTAGCCTATGGACGCTTGTAACTTCAGAATTGAAGTTTTAACTCTTGATTGAAGAGATGGTACTTCTGTTTGTCGTATCGGCGTGAAATCTTATACCTAAGCACTTATTCATACATTACAGGAACAATAATTATACTAACACGTCAAATAAAAGGGTTGAAAATGACGAATCACTTCGAAAAAAGAAGGTAGTGCCCTTGCGCTTCGCTTCGCTGATCTTAAATAAATAAAATAAATAAATAAATAAATATTGGGGACACCTTACACAGATCAACTTAGCCCCAAACTAAGCAACGCTTGTACTATGGGTGCTAAGCGACGATATACATACTTAAATAGATAAATACATACTTATATACATAGAAAACATCCATGACTCAGGAACAAATATCAGTGCTCATCACACAAATAAATGCCCTTACCGGGATTCGAACCCAGGACCGCGGCTTAGCAGGCAGGGTCACTACCGACTGAGCCAGACCGGTCGTCAAAATCTTGGTGGTCACATTATACAGGCAGTCCCACGACTACAATAACATGCTGTATAATCAAGGATACTGGTGACTTTGACGACCGGCCTGGTGTAGTTGGTAGTGACCCTGCCTGTTACGCCGCGGTCCAGGGTTCGAATCCCGGTAAGGGCATTTATTTGTGTGATGAGCACATATATAATTGTTCCTGAGTCATGGATGTTTTCTATGTAAATGAGTATTTGTATATTATATATATCGTTGTCTGGGTACCCACAGCACAAGCCTTCTTGAGCTTACCGTGGGGCTCAGTCAATCTGTGTAAGAATGTCCTATAATATTTAACTAACTAACTAACTAACTAGTATGGCACTGTGATCCAAAGAGGATCTTGGCCTCCAAAACGAGAGCACGCCACTTATCCCGATCCTGCGCAGCTTCCTGCCAATTATCGGCTTGTAGCTGACACAGATCCGGCATCACGCCTATAATATTTATTTATTAATATTTATTTATAGAAACGAGAAAATGCCCTTCCGAGAATGAAAACCAAGATCTCGTAATTTTTAGAGTAGTAATTATATAGGTACTTATTGTGTAAAATATACCTATTGGTAATCATTAGCTAACAAAAATAATACAGATAATCCCGAGATATCGAAATTTAACAGAATCAAAATCCTGTGTTCAACAGTCCGATCAAAAGTACCCATCCCGATACCGAGAAGCTGATACCTATCGAACAGTCTGAAGTGTGGGGTGCTTAATGGTATCTGTTTGTAGCTCAAAACACTGTATGCTCCAGAGAAACTAGACCTAAGTATAAACATAGATTGCCTAAGCCGTATGTAAACTTGTCACTCACCGCAAAAAACTCCTATATCATGTGTATCACAATTTACAACAAGTTACCTGATCGCTTCAAACACATGAATATAAAATTATTTAAATCAAAAGTAAAACTGTGGCTTATCGAAAGATGTTTTTATTCAGTCAATGATTATTTAAGTTACACATAATAATGTTTATATGTAAGTTTAGATATAAATGTATATATGCCTGAAAAGGTAAAGTCTCAGTGTAACTGAAAGTATAATTGTATATTTCGACCTGCAATGTAACCTGATTCTTATATACAATAAAAACTTTGAACTTTGAACTTTGAACTTTCGACGGCGGCGGGTCACACTTGGGCTGCCATGAGCAGCCCGACTGGCAAGGGTCGCCATGAAGTGTGGGGTGCTTCGGGTGTAATGATAACTCAAAAGTCAAGTCAATACTCTATATTTATTTAATAAAAATCGTGCTTATATACTATCCTGGTCACGGTCAATAGTCATTCCCATCTGTTTTAACATTATATTTTATTGTATGTTTTATGACCAATAATCATTACTTTAATTATACCATAAACTTTATGATTATTTATAATTACATCGTAAAACTCTATGATCCATAACACACAGCTGCATGAGCATAGGGTTGTCACTCTGTATGAGATGAGTTATATATCATCAGGGTTGTCACACTACACTACAAGTCTGTCTAAAGTTTAGATACTATCGACCCTAAGGAGCTGGATTCATATTTTAGGACTTGTCATGGATTTGATCTTATTTTGAAATGACCTTGAACTATCTGGCATCTCATACGCCACCAGTAAAGTCCAAGTGACAAATTGAAACGAAATCAGTTTTGAATGATTCACAGTTATTTTCATTAGACTTTTATTGATCGGGATATAAACAAAATCAAAAAGGTAATCACAGTCTATATCCCGGTCAATATAAGTCTAATATGAAACAAAATATATAATATGTCTAATATGTCAAATGGGACTGGGCTGGTCACGTCTGCCGCATGCATCCTGACAGGTGGGCTAGTGTAGCTACCAATTGGATGCCACAAATAGAACGCGGACGCGGCAGGCCCAGAAGGAGATGGAGGGACGACCTAGACACCTTTCTCACTAACTGGCCGGAAGAGGCACTAAACCAGGAGTCGTGGAGGTCAAGGGGAGAGGCCTTTGCCCAGCAGTGGGACACCATTACAGGCTAGCAAAAAAAAAATTGATTTTGTTTGGATAAACCAGTGGTGCGAGTCGAATCAAGCTCTTACTTTCTATGTTGAAAAGACCGACAGTTAATATTAAAAAATATAATGTATTAAAAAAATCTACAAAGTTTTAGCTCCGTAAAAAGTTTATTCGATTTACAAAAATTGGGATTGTGACCTTGTATTTGGTATACACTATAAATGCAAGAATAAACGGCGAAAAAAGGAATTTTAGTTTAATATACTAGTGTTCAGTTATCAACTAGATTTATCGAAAAAAAAAAATCCATTAAGAACAACTCAGTTAAAAGATTTTGCGAAAAAATCTTTAGAATCGAGGTTCCGCTCTCGACTGTTTCCTCTTTCAAAACGTAATCAATCGTAACGAGAATTGAGACTCTGAATAACAATGAAATAATCAGTGTCGGGCCGTTAACTATTTTTGGCTAATTGTCACCAATTTTGAATACTACATTTTTTTACGCCATAATCAATAACGCCGATTTTGGAAATTTTTGGGCTCTAGAGTTTAAAAATAAGAATATCAAAAAAAATCAAAACGGTCCGACACATATAAAAATAATAATAATCTGTGTTGAAAAAATCATTGCTCTATCTTCAAAAACCAGGGAGGAAGTAGTCGAGAGCGTTTGTAAGGAGAATTCACCCCTCCTGTATCGCCTTAATTCAGAATCGGCCTTTCGGCCTATATTAAGTACTTGTAAATTTCCAATAGGGAAGATTACATTTGGAGAGGGTTTGGAGATGTAGATTTCGCGATTTTGTAGCACTTTTAGAGATTACTGTAAAGTGGAACTTAAAGCTACTTGGAAAGAGAATATAAATAAAAGTATACAGTCTCAGTTCAAGATTCTTGTAGACGTCGGTAAGTTCATTCAAATTGACCTAAATTATATAATCGAGATATAGGATTGACCGGGTCCGAAACACTACGTTGCGCGCCAAGACAGGCATTGTCGACGTTGGGGTCAAAACCGCCAGGTTGAAGTGGGACTGGGCAGGCCATGTACGGCGTATGCATCCACAGCGGTGGGCTAAGCTAGCTACGGAGTGGGTGCCAAAACGAAAACGCCCGAGGGGTCGGCCCGGAAAGAGATGGCGGGATGACCTGGACTCCTTTCTTAACAACTGGACGGATGCTGCACTTAATCGGGAGGATTGGAAATCTAGGGGGGAGGCCTTTGCCCAGCAGTGAGACACTAGGTAGGCTACTGAAAAAAAAAAATAGTACATTACGATACAAAAAGAAGTTCGAAACGAGTGATGACAAATTAAAACACGATCTAAGGGAGTGTTTTAAATCGACACGAACATCTTACGACGTTTTTCAGTACATATGACCCGCCGAAGTTTCGACCTGACATATAATGAACCACTTCTCGCACTAGTGCGTAAAAAAAACACCATCTGTACTGAGAAATATTTTGAAGTCCCTTTTTTACGCACTTGTATCGTAATGTACTATTTCCGTACAGATGGTGCTTTTTTACTTACCTACTAGTGCGAGAAGTGGTTCATTAAATGACAGGTCGAAACTTCGAGGGGCCATCTGTACTGCAACACGTCGTACCTACGATACACGTGCGAAAAGAAAATTTGTAACTCGTGTTGATTTGATCGGTTTTTTTTTTCATTAACCTGGATTTGTTTTCCGTAGGTACCTCATATTCAAGTTTATTCTAGTTTTTCATATTCAACTAGATCAATAAATTGTATCTCTTTCCTCCAAAAATATAATACGCAAAAGTTTTGGTTCCTAGTTCCAAATCTCCTCAATTCTTTCATTCCATTCGGAAATTGAATGCCGTGAACCCAAAAATTATTGCTGAAATAAAACTTTGCCTCATTCCTAAGAAAATTGAATTGCCATATAACATGGATGCTTGAGAGATGATTGTCTGTCGAAATATTTTAGTAAGGATAAGTTACTTCTGTCAAAGAACCTTAAATCATAAAGTTCATACCTCGACCTCCCTCGTACCTCGTTGCCTTTGGGTCATGGATGTTTTCTATATATATAAGTATATGGTGCTAACAAAGTAGTCACGGATATTTTAAGGGACGTTAATTAACATCAAAACTTTCACTAGAAATTTCTGAAAAAAATCATGACATTTTCATACCCTTAACAAAAAAATAGTATTTTAATTTATTTTCTAAATAACCATCCTCTGTAATGTAATTGCCTGTCAGGATGTTTAACAATGTCTCTCATGTCACGTTAACAGTGTCTAGAGAGGTCTCATTTAATAATTTTATTAACGGGGTGTTTTAACATAGCATATTTGTTTCCTAGTTTTCTCTAAAAAAACATAACAAAACCTATGATGTTTCATACATAAATATACTCCAGGAGCGGAGTACTATCAGCCGTAAAAATATCCGTGACTAATTTGTTAGCACCTTATATATTTATCTATTTAAGTATGTATATTAGTCGCTTAGCACCCAAAGCTTAGTTTGGGGCTAAGTTGATCTGTGTAAGATGTCCCCAATATTTATTTATTTATTTGGTTAATTCTCGGCTAGATGGTGGTAATATTCATATATTTGACAATTGTGTCGCTTAACTTCAAACTTGGGTAAATCTATTTCGCTATAAGGAATATCTTTCAGATGATAATATATATTTTTTTATATAATCAACCTTAAAGCAGAATGGATTTACCCAAGTTTGAAGTTAAGCGACACATTTTTAATACATAAAAAGTTAAAAATATGGGCCCGATTGACAAAACTGAGGTTCTAAAGTTTTAATCCTGTGTCGAGAGATGGCAGTATATGCACCAGAACAACATATTTCACATTGACAGTAATTATTTACATAGGTAGGTACTTATTTATCCTCTTTTTCTTTTTTGTTGATTAATAAAGTATACCAATTTTTTGTGCCGACAGAAATTTTAAAAGTCCATACCCAATGACATAATATTTTGATTGAAATCATTGAATTGACCGAAACGTCACTAAAATACATACATACATATAATCACGCCTGTATTCTATAAAGGGGTAGGCAGAGTACATGAACTATTAAGTTTCAGTGCCACTCTTGGCAAAAAGGGGTTGAAAGAAATCCAAATTGTGATATTGCAGTGACAGGTTGCCAGCCTCTCGCCTACGCCACAATTTAACCCACTTACGAAAAATTTATGTAATTTTTTATCCTATAAATTAAAATAAAATATTCTTTATTACAACTATAAGGTTACGTGCTTACGTGTATATACAATATCGGTCCCTGGCTCTCAAAGTAGGTCTCCCTGTGTCTCAAGTTTCTTCCCGTTTACAATCAGGTGTAAGGTTACAATATTTTAGACATTTTGAAAAAAATATATTTATATACAGCGCGTAAACCTAATAAGGGCGATAAATGAAACCAGGCATATAATTCAATATTGTTATCATTAATTAAGAAGTGTTTTTGAGTTACTCTTAATTTTCACCCCATAATGAATTATTGAAAAAAATCCCAGCAGCAGTGTACTGTAAACGTGGTTGCGATGACAATCAATGACAACTGTCAACGAGCGTTTAACGCGAGTGTGTTTGCATGACGTTGCGGGCCGAATTAATTTGTATGGATAAAAAATATTTCAATTTTAAGTAAAAGTTATCTAATTCCATTTTTGATGTCGTATACTCACCACCGTTAAGAGGTTCGCCCGTATTAGGTTTACACCCTGTATATCTCATAGTACGTAACCGCTTGGAGTGCTGTTCATTTTCTCCATGCAATGAGTATCCGAGTATACTGAAACGATCTCGCTTACCAACATGCAGTTGTAAATAAAGTTTCATAACTGAACACACGTTTACATATTTACAGCATGTGAAAGCTGCTTTTAGCTGCTACTAACAGCGTTCCAACTTAATTTAACTTTAATCTAAGCTATGACAGCAAAGTGACTGCCACGAGCTGTTCAAGAAATGTATGGCATAACTGATGCTAATGGTAAAGTGCTGTAAATCGAGTTACTGTGTTTTTTTCTTTAGCTTACTTCTTTTTAATCTTTAGCATAGATAATTATGAGAAGATCATACCATCCCATATATTAAAATGCGACCGCCTAAGAACGCGCATACGCGCATAAGAAATGTATTCGGGCATAACTGATGCTAATGGTAAAGTGCTGTAAATCGAGTTACTGTGTTTTCTATCATACCTCTTTTTAATCTTTAGCATAGATTAGAAGACCATACCATCCCATACATTAAAATGCGACCGCCTAAGAACGCGCATACACTACACCACACATAGTTGGTGCCACAAAAAATGCCTTGTTGCCATCGATTATTTGTAGATTGGCGTTAAATGCCATTCGAGCCATAAATCTATGTCAAAAGTGACACTTAACGCCATCTACAAGTATAATCGAAATCTACAAGACACTTTTTTTGTGCGCCATCTATGTATGGTGTAGTGTATGCGCGTTCTTAGGCGGTCGCATTTTAATGTATGGGATGGTATCATTTTCTTATATTTCATCTATGTCTTTAGTAACATTTGAAATGATAATACAAGTCTGTGTTACTTGTATTGTCCATTAGTCTGCCTAATTGATTTTCTTTCTCATTTGTCTGTATTTCTGTCTCTTCATCTATCTGTGTGTCTATCCGTCTGTCTGTATGTCTGTCTGTCTGTTTACATCTCCGCGAGTCTGTATATATATCTGTCTGTGTATCTCTCTGTCTGTTGGTATTTTTCTCTATCTGTCTACAATACGCTGTTGAGAGTTAATCTCATCTGTATGACATCATAAAGTGACTGCCAGGAGCTGTTCAAGAAATATATTCCGGCATAACTGATGCTAATGGTAAAGTGCTGTAAATCGAGTTGCAGTGTTTTAATATTACGATATACTCGTAGGTACGCCGTAGGTCGCCTCTAGGCACCGTGTTTTTTTTTGTTTTCCGTTAAATTCGACACGTCGTTATGTTCATTATCAGGAACTACCCTGTATATCACATTTAGTTAAATTTGCAAAAAAAAAATCATCGTTTTCATACATAATAAATTAATTTATTAGTGTGTTAGTGTGAGAGACCCTTAAGAATTACATTCAAGTTAGTGTCAAGTGATTGATGGCACATGTCAAAACAAATAACATTAGTAACTGTTAAAGGCTGTCACACACGTGTTTAGTAATTATCATTTTTTTTTTTAATAACTCGATAACCGTAAAATTTAAGACGTTTGTTTCTTAGATAAATTAATTGTACTTGATCTAAAGAACCTTCCCTTAAAGTTAACGGAATTCAATAAAAACAGAAGAGAAGCTATGACAGCATAAAGTGACTGCCAGCCGGTGTATTATGCTTCCAATGTTATCACTTATCCACGTTGATAAAACATCTGTCATTCTCACACTGACATACTTGCCAAAGCGTGAAAGATACTTTATCCACACAGAAAGGTGATAAAATTGGAAGCATAATAATACGCCGGCAGGAGATGTTCAAGAAATGTATTCCGGCATAACTGATGCTAATGGTAAAAGTGCTGTAAATCGAGTTACTGTGTTTTCTATCTTACCTACTTCTTTATAATTCTTTAAGTAATGTGAGTGCGTTTAGTAAAACGTCCCCCTTTTTCGGTTCCCATTAAGGCGAGATTTACTTGTATTATATGAATAAACTAACAAAGCGGCTTTATAGCAATCGAAAAAAATAGGACGTTTTCCCGTGCACACTCACATATTTGAAATGCTAATACAAGTCTGTGTTGCTTGTATGTCCATTGGTCTGCATATCTGATTTTTTTTCTCATCTTTCTGTATGTCTGTCTCTTCGTCTATCTGTGTGTCTATCTGTATATCTGTCTGTCTGTCCGTCTGTCTATCTGTCTTCTGTCTCTTTATCTCTCTGTATGTTTGTCTGTGTATATGTCTGTTGATATTTTTCTCTGTTTATCTGCAATAGGCTGTTCTAGAGTTAAGTAAATACTCGTACAGTTTTATTTGTTAGGTAGCAAACGAGCAGAACAGTTGTCTCATGGTAAGCGATCACTGACGCCCATAGACCAAAAACAAATTATATAATCAACTACATTAACTATGTGATCTTGGTCCTACAAACAAAAAGACGTAAGTACTATACAGACGTAAAGAGATTTATTTATTTACACCATTCTGCCACTAGATGGCGTGCATTCCAACATTAAACTAACTTAAACCAAACTCCAACGGAGCTCAAACATGAGTGAAATGCCGGGCATAATTGTTCTATTAGATATGACGAGAATGTTCCACATATGACTTTACTACCAAAATTGTATTCTGACAAATTTTAGTGAAGTAGGTAACTGTTTTATATATATATATATATGAAATAACCTCTGCTCCTATTGTAAAAGTGTTGAAATCTATCTTTGCATCTGTAAAGTTTGCTGCCGCAGATTAATTAGTCAATAGTTTATTTTGCGTCATTGAAAAAATGTGCTGATTAGTAAAACAAAAAAATAGAATAATTGTGACATGCGCAATATTAACTTGATATTATCAAACTGCGCGGAGTATTTAACACTACTGTCATGATGACAATAACCAGGAAAAATAAAGGAATCGTGTTTCTCTCTCAATCAATTCCTAACAGAGCTCTTTTTTTTTGAACAATTTCCATCCTGGTTAAGCCCACTGGGAGAGGCCTGCCTGAGTCGCTCATAGCACAAAACCCATGGGGTCATTTCAAAGATCCACAGACTTCTATATTTATTCAAGACCTACAAAACCTGAGGCGTCCTAAAGATTAAACACGTAGACGTGGTCTAGACGACTATGTCAACAGGCAAACGTCAACAAAAAACTTCACTGTGTGTACTTTACGTGCCAGTTTGTGTACATAAGCGCATTAAACGGGAATTTAGAGGATTTGCGAAATCTCAAACGGTGGAAAAGGTTCAAAGACAAATAAGATTAGACGAAAATAAAAGGGTTTATAATGTCAGTTTGTATTTTATATTGAACTAGCTTTTGCCCGCGGCTTCGCTCGCGTTATAAAGAGACAAAAACCGGCCAAGAGCGTGTCGGGCCACGCTCAGTGTAGGGTTCCGTAGTTTTCCGTATTTTTCTCAAAAACTACTGAACCTATCAAGTTCAAAACAATTTTCCTAGAAAGTATTTATAAAGTTCTACTTTTGTGATTTTTTTCATATTTTTGAAACATATGGTTCAAAAGTTAGAGGGGGGGGGACGCACTTTTTTTTCCTTTAGGAGCGATTATTTCCGAAAATATTAATATTATCAAAAAACGATCTTAGTAAACCCTTATTCATTTTTAAATACCTATCCAACAATATATCACACGTTGGGGTTGGAATGAAAAAAAATATCCGCCCCCACTTTACATGTAGGGGGGGTACCCTAATAAAACATTTTTTTCCATTTTTTATTTTTGCACTTTGTTGGCGTGATTGATATACATATTGGTACCAAATTTCAGCTTTCTAGTGCTAACGGTTACTGAGATTATCCGCGGACGGACGGACGGACGGACGGACGGACGGACGGACGGACGGACGGACGGACGGACGGACAGACAGACATGGCGAAACTATAAGGGTTCCTAGTTGACTACAGAACCCTAAAAAGTAGCCTATATCACTCTCCATCCCTTCACCTAATAATCACGTCATGACAAAAGGAGATAAGGTCAGTCGGGATAATAGTAACTACGGGGCAATTGTAACTAATCGAAATATCTTTGTTATTTTACATCTTTTACTGTTGTGCCATATATGCGGCCCAGATAGCGTATCAGCTCTTACATCATTTCGTCGTCTTAGATGGTGTTGATAGACTTAATGATCTCGACTTGAGTTTTCGACTAAATTGGAAGTATGTGCCTGAGAGACATTCCATAAAAAATATGGTTTTAATGTGATTTAACATTTTTTTCTACAGTGGCTTGCATAATTTATAAACTATTTTAATGTTTTATGTCCTTCAATGCTTTGATTGTCATGTTGTAGTATTTCAGCGATAGTTTATATTGCCCCGCTCAAATTGCGATGGAGGCTAATTTCGACTATTTGGTAGTCTTAATTGTCCCGCCACATTTTATATGAAAATCAACTAGTGATGTACCTACGTACTCGATTCGAGGTTTTGTATTGATATTCATTTAGTGATGCTGGCTCTGAAAAGGGCTATACTTTTATTTTATTGACCGTCATTGTATATTATCGATTATTTTAACCATTAGGGGGCTACTATTGTTCTGATTATGAACAGAGAATAAGGTGTGCGCGGGTACACAGTACGCACCTATAGACACGTCAGTATCGACAGATTTCTAATAGGCACGATTCCCATTACTACTTAGTATGAAGACCAGGTTTTAAAATTACCCCGCTCACATTTTGTAAGTGTTTTTTTACACAAACGGACAGACCTACATAAAAATGAGAGTTTTATTTAGGTTCCTTACGCTTTGACAAACCACATGTCTTCATAATTATCCGGTTTACTCACAGATGTCATATATACCATAGATCAAGCAAACGTATCTACTTAGCGTGTCAAATGAACTCAGTGAAATCCACTGAGTTGTCCGTCTTTACTCGCAGCTTGCAGCTTTCGGGCGTCAATTTTTGTAAGTTGAAGTCAACCAAAACATAAAAAATGCCTCGTTACGTGATATTCAATTGCAACAACACAAAAATTATGAACAATCAAGAGCCTGAGACATACTTAAAATTACAGGCAAGAATCAACTTCAGTACAAAATTGAACACGCTCGGCCCCTATACAAGTATATGAATTTGTTTCTTCTATCTAAATTAGGTTTACTAGTGTAGGATCACCGTAACGAAACTTATTATCAATAGTAGGAATTCTCGCTCGGCGAATTCTCACTCTTTTTGTACTTCCTTTTTTCCGTACTTGTATCGCAATGTACTAGTTACTATTAATCATAGTAGCTTTGTATTTTGTATAATTTATTGAAATTAATTTCCATAGAGTAACTAGTCTTTTAATGCTTTTTGATGACTTTTGCATGTTAAATTGTATCTTAACAAGTCAAGTCAAGTTTGTCTGTGTGGTGACGGGTTAAGAATTTCACCACCCCCTTTCTTCCCGTGGGTGTCGTAGAAGGCGACTGTGGGATATGGGTTAAATTGTGGCGTAGGCGAGAGGCTGGCAACCTGTCACTGCAATGTCACAGTTTCATTTTCTTTCAACCCCTTACTTGCCAAGAGTAGCACTGAAGCTTTAGTAGTTTCATGTGCTCTGCCTACCCCTTTATGGGATACAGGCGTGATTGTATGTATGTATGTAAATTGTATCTTGTTTTTTAATGCATGTTAATTATAAGATGTAATGTTTTGAAAAGAAGTGGCCCGCCGAGTTTCTCGCCGGTCCCATAGTTGATACCCCCCTCCAACTGAGGGAGGACTGAAATCTTCTCGAGGCTGAGGTGTAGGATTAGAGCCGGCGTAGCTTTATTTGACGTTCATATTGTAAATTCCTACTTGGATAATAATTATTTCATTTCATTTCATAGGTATTATTAAAGTGTAAAACCTCGGAGACAATTGAAATAGCATTTTAAAAACATTTCTCGTTAAGCAGTCAGTGACGATTTCAAAGCGACGGAGGCGTGCGTTTTCAAAGGGCGAGCTAACTAGGTGGAATGGATGTTTTTTTAGAAACAGACGGATAATAAAAAGGTGCTGCTACTTGGTAAACCTGAGTGGTTAATATGAGAGGAAAATATGAATGCATTTAGATTGATATTTTAGAATGAACAGTATTGTTTTCAAAAATATAAATGCAGACTTAACATTTTGGCGAAAAGATATATTCTAATCCAATAATTTGTTAATGGTTATGAAAGTTTTTATTAATAAACTTAATGAAGCCATGGATTAAAAATAAGAAGATCATGCCATCCCATACATTAAAATGCGACCGCCTAAGAACGCGCATACACTACACCACACATAGATGGCGCTACAAAAAATGCCTTGTTGCTATTTGCCATCGATTATTTGTTGTTTGTTGTAGATTGGCGTTCACCTTTGAGCCATAAATCTATGTCTTAAGCGGACGCATTTTAATGTATGGGATGGTTGGTATGACCTTCTTGTTTTGTCCTCACCATGTGCCATCGCGACAAAAAAGTAAGTTTAAAGACTTTGAAGCAAATGACGATCCATTTTGTGATTGGCGAGGATTTCACGCACGAACTTAATTTTTTTTGCATGCACCAATCAGTGCAAGTGATACTCAATTCACTATTTCTTTTAATTCATAAATTAACGGTTCATGTAACATAACTAAGAACACTCCCGACTAACTAAGTTTTCAGACAAAAAAAACTAAATCTAAATCGGTTCATCCGTTCGGGAGCTACGATGCCACAGACAGACACACACACAGACAAACAGACAGACAGACAGACACGTCAAGCTTATAACAACCCTTCGTTTTTGCGTCGGGGGTTAAAAAGAGCGTACTCTCATCTTACAGACAGGAAACGCACCCCCAACCCTTTTTATACCACGTCGGTGGCAAACAGGTGATCCACTTGATGGAAAGCGGTCACCGTAACCTGTGGACGCTGCAACTCAAGGGGTGTCACATGCGCGTTACCGACCCATTAGAAACTTGTACACTCCTTTTTTGAAGAACCCCATACTGTAGTTCATCGGAAATTCCTCGGCAGGGAGCTCATTCCACAGCCGGAGCGTCCGCGGGGGTTGCAAGGTGTGTGGATGAGCGCTCTGTCGATGGCGAGCGGTGCGATGAAAATGAAAATGAAAATGAAATGAAATGAAATGAAAATGAAAATGAAATATTTATTTTTCAAGTAGGCATATTACAATGCGCATATGAACGTTAAATAAAGCTACGCCGGCTCTAACCCTACGCCTCAGCCTCGAGAAGATTTCAGTCCCCCCTCAGTTGGGAATGATGAAAAGTGAACGTTGGCATCAACACAACCCTTCTGATGTTTCTGGTGTCCATGGTCAGCGGATCTTTCCATCAAGCAACGTGTCTGTTATTTTATTTATTTATTTATTTATTTAAACTTTATTGCACAAAATATACAAAAAATGTACAAATGGCGGACTTAATGCCAAAAGGCATTCTCTACCAGTCAACCATAGGGCCAAACAGAGATTCAATACAAATGGTGCAGAGAGAAAACAAAAAGGTGATTTACTAAGAAGAAAAGCAAACTATATATATACATATACAGCATATACTACACATACTTTTACATAAATAGATATTTATAATAAATATTTTAAATATTACATATAATACATACAATGAAATACATATAATATTGATGGATATTATTCGAATTCTTGTTTTAGCAAGTGCTTGCGTAACAAACGCTTAAATGAAAACTTACTTGGAGCTTGTCTGATATACAAAGGGAGTGAATTTTGCCTCAACCTATCTGGTAAAAGGAGAAGGCGACGAAGCCTGGTTTAATATAGAGCTCCTGGTCGTGACCGTGTTTCGTGTACCCGTAGCCGAATCTCCGTTGCCGTGTTACTCGGCAACGGAGATCCGCTCCGTTTGCTCCGTGTGATTCGGCTACGTGTAATTAAGATACGTAGCTACGTTTACACGGAGATACGTATCTTATTTATACGTAGATCGGATCCAGTCGTGACCGTGACGTTTAGTTAAGTGTAGATTTTATGCGTGTCACTAAGACCCCCGAATGTAATGCAAGGGGCGAGTTTTTAATTTCAGTTTCCATATTTTTGCATTTTAAATAAAGTTTTAAGAGTGATCAAAAATAATAAGATGCAAATATTATCATCATCATCATCATCATATCAGCCGAAAGACGTCCACTGCTGGACATAGGCCTCCCCAAAGATTGCCACAATGACCTGTCCTGCGCCACCCGCATCCAGCGGACTCCTGCGACCTTCACCAGGTCATCAGTCCACCTTGTTGGGGGCCTACCCACGCTTCGCCTTCCGGTACGCGGTCGCCACTCGAGAACCTTTCCGCCCCAACGGCCATCGGTTCTACGTGCAAATATTATTTTGGAGGCAAAAATAATAGACCAGTACAAATTGTAAAAGATGTGTATCAAAAGAATTCGCGTATAATCAACATATAAAAAAATAGGTAAAATTCTAATTTTCATTCACATGACACAGACTATAATTAATCAACTTTTTTTAAATAATCTAACATGTACAGTCAGCGTCTTATAGTTGGTAGTATCCGAAGTAGTCAAATAGTTTGTTATTTTTGCTTTCACTTAACTTCACAAACAATAGGAACACATGGTACTTAATAACAGGTAAATCTCAAAGCCTTGAAGGTAATTATTATCAATGGCCCGCAAACTATTGTTTGTTATCTTTATCTGCACGTGCAACTATTTCTTAGTATTTTCACCGACGAAAGACGGTTGTCCAGCCAGTAATAATATTTATGAACAGTGTATATTATTATTTCACTTAAAATACTTTTAAATTGTTGCATTGGTCTACCTGTAGCATTTCTTACTAGGGAGTAAATATTAATTAGAGATATTAATATATTTATTTGGATGGACTTTCATATTCATCGACATCCCCAAGTAGGTACCTAGTACCTACCTGAGGTGCGATTTTTGATTCTCATCGGGTGGCTTATTTCGTACTAAATAGTCATCGGCTGCATACAAAACAAGGCACCGGTGAGATTAAAAAATCCCACCAATACCACCTCTGGTTTTTTTTGTACAAACTCATAATGTCTGGTTATCAGAGAACAGAATAATACTAATATGTAATTACTTAAAAAAACATCTGGAATCAAATCAATGCAAAGACCACGAGTATAACACATAATGCGAAGGGTCCGTTCGACACTTACAAGCTCTCTTTCAACAACCGAGCGGAGCGGAGCCGAAGCCGAGATTCGCGGGAACGTAGCCGAATCCAGAAACGGATACGTATCTTTGACGTGACCGTGTAGTACGGGATCTTAGCACCGCCGGTACTAAGGCTACGTAGCTACGGTTCCGCGTGTAACACGTATATCACAAGCCCTAGTTTAATATGTTATATGCAAAAGATGTCGCAAAAAGCAACGCGAGACTGGAACAGGTGGTATGAGTTTTCTCTGCCAAAAATGTGGCGGGTCGCGAATTGGCCTCCACAGTCACCAAACCCGTTGCCGAAGCAGAAATGTGTAAATCGTCTGGAATAGACGCAAAGGCCTGTGATGATGACGTTCTCGTAAAAAATCATGATACGACCTTGGACTTCTGTCAAACTTTGAATGAAGTTTCTTTTTTGTAATGTACAGCATGCAGCGGGGCAAATCTCGCCTAGGGGGCAAATGTAGGTCCATTTCTTCCATGTTTTACAATGTTTGCATTATTAAATAGAGTGTCGACCGGTTATATATATATTTTTTAATATTGGGGACACCTTACACGGATCAACTTAGCCCCAAACTGAGCAAAGCTTGTACTATGGGTGCTAAGCGACGATACATACTTAAATAGATAAATACATACTTATATACATAGAAAACATCCATGACTAAGGAACAAATATCTGTGCTCATCACACAAATAAATGCCCTTACCGGGATTCGAACCCAGGACCGCGGCTTCGCAGGCAGGGTCACTACCGACTGAGCCAGACCGGTCGTCAATGGTAGGCGTGTTCAGTGGATACATGTAGAACTCAACATCATAGTGTAATACTGGAAAAAATGGATCAGTTACCTTTTCCCCCCAGTCGAGATTTGCCCCACTGTACCTTACGTATTTATTCATGCTTATATAAATCGCATCAACTTCTACCTTACTCCAAACGCCCAATCACGTTGGGTTACCACCGATCTAGCTAATCGATTCACATTAATATTCCACTCGGAATTCTATGACAATTCAACTGAGCCCCGTGTTTTTATCGACTCGTAATCGAGTTAACTCGGGTCGAGTCCGCATGATAATGATCGGGATTACGATGACAGAAATGTAAGGACTGTTGAGTTTCCTGAATTACTTTGTTTCATTGTGTACTATCAAAGAGGATCGAGTATTACAGAGAGTTACTGTCGAAGTAAAATGTGTAATCACAGTGCATAGACTGCCATCTCTCGACACAAGCTCAGAGCTTTTGAACCTCAGTCTTGACAATTTGGCCCATATTTTTAGCTTGATATGTATTAAAATGTCAAATATTATTAGCGCCATCTAGCCGAGCGTTCCCCAAAAGTGTAACGCCATCTAGGTGATCTAAGCCACTGTACCTTTTTCTCTACGGCTTTGAGGTACGTTTTTTTCTTAGACTTTATCCGTTTATACGGAGTTACATATGTCTTTGGTATTATTAACCCCCGACGCAAGAACAACGGGGTATTATAAGTTTGACGTGTCTCTCTGTATATGTGTCTGTCTATGGCATCGTAGCTCCCGAACGGATAAACCGATTTACGTTTTTTTTTGTCTGAAAGCTTGATTAGTTTAGAGCGTTCTTAGCTAAAATCGGTCCACTATGTCAGTGTTTAAAAAAATAAAAAAAAATATTGTGGTTTATTGTGTATCGTATAGCTTATAGGTATATTAGATACCGAGGTATAAAGGTACTCTATTATGTATGTAGAAATAGGTTAAATCACTTTGAGTACATACAAACACAAATTGGACACAAAAATCTAAGCAAAATTGTTCTATCTTCTAATGTGGCATTTATTTTATTAACTGTCTATTTATCTCCAAAGAAAAGAACACAATAGGACATAAATCTCTATATGACCTACGTAACTTCAAATTAAGTCTAGACTCAAATAATTATCGCAGATAATAGGATACCTAGGCAATGTCTTGACATGTCTGTCTCGTGCCAAGTACCTATTTGTCTTTAACAAGTACTATTATGTACTGTCTTTAGGTTAGAATAAATGGAACAATTTACTAGATTTGGTAAAAGAGAATCCAAGAGGCCGATTCAGTTTGTAAATTGTTTGTACACATTTTGATAAGACTCTAAGGGCCACTTGCACCAACGAAAATGAAGGGGTAACCCACCATTTTATATGGAATTTGACAGATGACAGCCCACTAACCCTGATTTAAGTGTTTGGTGCAAGTGGGCCTAAGATTGTTCTCGGTTTTTGTGCACGCGAAGTGTCGTGTCGGTTATATTCATTATTTTATATAAAGACATAATTCAGTCCTACATACAAGTATCTAAGAAGTATAATTCAAACTTTGTCTATGTCAAGGCTTGTTAGAAATATCGGTTCAGATTTCTGTCCTAGACTAAGGGCAAACAGTAATTCTATAAAATTAGAAGGTATATCTTCTTCAACCTAGGGTTTTCCCGGCCTAGCGCCAGGGTCCGCTTTCCTGATGTCTTCTCCACTTTGCCCGGTCTTCGGCATCCTGAGGTGTGAGATCGTTCTCTTCCATGTCCGCGGTAACGATGTCCAGCCAGCGCTTCTTAGGCCCACCGCAGCCGCGTGACCTAGGGCCTTGATGAGGTTGAGGCATCTGTTTCCGACGTAGACCGGTCTGCGGCGTATATGACCATACAATCGGAGGCGACTTTCCTGCAGCTTATCCGCTACGTCACGGTATATACAAAATTTAATTTTTATGTGAACTATTTCCATGTTATTCAAATAAGTAAAAAATTAAAATTTTAAATCAGTATCACAGCAATTCCCGTCAACTTTGTACAATGACACGTCAGCAAATTTTAATTGATCCTATTTTGTTACCAACATTTAGTAATATAATTCGACTTTCGTAAGATATATACAGGATAATTGTTATAATTAAGAAAATATAGATACTAGAGAACCTTAATGACGAAATAAAACTTAATAAAATCTCAATTCATCAACAAAATCTTGGTAACAAAATAGGAATTAATAAAAACAAATTTAACTTTTCTCTTAATTTTTGTACAAACTTTTCGAGAACTGCTGATCAGCCGTGTTGCACCAGCTGTGTGACAAATGGTCTGGCCGAAGATCAGCGCTGACTTTATGGTTAGCATTAGGTACACTGAGATGGGACCATTTCATGGTAAACTATAATTTATAGGTACTGTGTTTTAACTAAGTACCTAAAAAATGATTTGTATTGTATCAAAACCAAAACAAATAACTTAACCTAGAATCGACTTCCAAGAAAAGATAAATCCTCTAAGAAGACTTAATAAAGTCGTACATTACGTTGTAAAGAAATAAACTCGAAAGGAGCACTTAAGCTTGAAGTCCTGTGCTGGAAATTTAAGAGGAAAAGGTTCATTATCGTCACTTACCAGACTGTTGCCTCTTAACAAGTGCACTAGTAAAGTTTAACGTGTATTTCCTGGACAGAAGGGTGCTTATGTTTTCAATTTTAAAATAATTTACTTTCCATCTAAGATTTCAATAATCATAAAATTTCAACAGTTTTAAGTTGCATCAATCTCAGTTAACAAACACATAAACGACATGCGTTCAGCGTTTTTACTAGATCAAGCAAACGTATCTACTTAGCGTGTCAAATGAACTCAGTAGAATCCACTGAGTTGTCCGTCTTTAATCGCAGCTTTCGGTCGTCAATTTTTGTAAGTTGAAGTCAACAAAAACACAAAAATAAGAATATTCAAGGGCCTGAGACATACTTATGTAAAATCACAGGCAAGTAACAACTTCAGTACCAAAATCTGACACGCTTCGCCCCCTATACAAATAGATGAACTTGTTTCTTCTGTGTAAATCTAGTTCTGTGGTTTTTACTTTTTACAATCGTAACTGATAGATTTTTCCATTATTACAATATTATGTTGAGTTCTACATGTATCCTCTAAACACGCCTACCATACAACCGGTGAAAACTCTATTTAATAATGAAAACGTTGTATAAAATGGAAAAAATGGATCAGTTACATTTGCCCCCCAGTCGAGATTTGCCCCGCTGTACCTTAGTTAAAATAGCTAACTTTAATGTTCATCTTACGCTCATGTAATGTCGTTTCAGTATCCTAAGCCAACGTTCAGAGCAAACTGAAACTGCAGTAAATTATTTATCCAACAAGTTTTGGAGCTACTCCGCAGAGTTGTCAGATACGCTGTCAGGTGGAATTCAAAGGTTTTAAGCGGCTTTTGGCAGTGCTAAATTTAGACAAACACTTTATAACTTTGGGCACGGCATCCACGTGTTATTTACAAAATATTTAAACTTCCAACCGCGACATATTTAGTAGACCGATTTTCATGAAACATGGCTAAGAACACTCCCGACTAACTCAGCTTTCAGACAAAAAAAACTAAATCTAAATCGGTTCATCCGTTCGGGAGCTACGATGCCACAGACAGACACACACACAGACAGACAGACAAACAGACAGACAGAACCGATTTAGATTTAGTTTTTTTTTGTCTGAAAGCTGATTATACTTAGCATGGTATTGAAATCGCATGCTGAACTTTTGGAAGAGGTACTATTCGTTTTATATGTATTTATAATTAATTAGATAAATTACGCCAAATATTGTGATTAGTTGTCACAGTGCACTCTAGGCTCCCATGACCGCGGCAAAATGCCGAGATAACGCAAGGAGGATTGACTAATTTATACCGGTATTTCCACCGGTACTCAACAGACTGACACCATAGTACAAGGTAATCTCCACATAATCGAGTCCACCCTCGTCCGGCACTAGTAATCGTGGGCGAAAGGCCGCCATTAGCACATCAATTTTGTCGCAAGTGTCGTGTCGGGGTCTACCGGCACGACAAAAAGTGAGGGTTGTTACTAAACCATAGATTTTCGTGGGTTCTTCTTTGTAGGTACAGTCAACCAATTTGAATCATAGGCCACTGTAGAACCTTTGCACATTAAACGTCAATGTGACTTCTTATGGCAAATAGAACACGACTTAAATGAGAGAGGGTTCTAGAGTGGTCTAGGATTCAAATTGGTTGACTGTACGTGGATAAAACATACCAAAGACTTTTTGGCAAATAGGATCGAGTATAAAAATAATAATAACTGTCAAAGTAAAATGTGTAGTCACGGTGCATAGACTGCCATCTTTCGACACAGGAATAAAACTTTTGTTTTGACAATTTGGCGCATATTCTTAACTTAATAATTATGTACCTATACAGGGTGGCCCATTCAAATCGGTCAGTATGGGAAAGTCTGAAACTATAAGACATACGAAGATTTGTTCTTAGGAACCATGTCACCGATTTTGGTAAAAAGAAAAACTGCATTCATACAATTAAAAAAAAAAGTGTACCCAGCTGGGGAATCGAACCCGGTTGTTTTGAAAAAATAAACTTACACTATTTCTATTCAGATATCGTTTGTGTAGGTCTTAAGCAGTAAATATCTCTAAGAAACATAATGTCTAAAATGAATAAAATGCATTTTATTCATTTTAGAAATTATGCATTTTATTCATTTTAGAATATTATAATTATAAAATGCATTTTATTCATTTTAGACATTATGTATGTAGACATTGTATGTTGTGTACAAACGATATCTGAATAGAAATAGTGTAAGTTTATTTTTTCAAAACAACCGGGTTCGATTCCCCAGCTGGGTACACTTTTTTTTTTAATTGTATGAATGCAGTTTTTCTTTTCATCAAAATCGGTGACATGGTTCCTAAGAACAAATCTTCGTATGTCTTACAGTTTCAGACTTTCCCATACTGACCGATTTGAATGGGCCACCCTGTATAAGTAAGGTACAGCGGGCCAAATCTCGACTGGGGGGCAAATGTAACTGGTCCATTTTTTCCATATTTGCATTACTAAAGATAGTGTCCACCGGTTGTATAATTATGGTAGGCGTGTTCAGTGGATACATGTAGAACTCAACATCATAGTGTATAATGGAAAAAATGGATCAGTTACAATTGTCCCCCAGTCGACATTTGCCCCGCTGTACCTTATGTCGTTGTCAGTACTTAACAGTAGATAATAGATACTAAGGTACAGCGGGACAAATCTCGACTGGGGACAATTGTAACTGGTCCATTTTTTCCATTATTACACTATGATGTTGAGTTCTACATGTATCCACTGAACACGCTTACCATAATTATATAACCGGTGGAAACTCTATTTAATAATGCAAACATTGTAAAACATGGAAAAAATGGACCAGTTTCATTTGACCCCCAGTCGAGATTTACCCCGCTGTACCTTACTAGATGCAGTAACGACAAAAAGTGAGGATTGACTAATAGGTAAAGGAATGATTTTGAACATTAATTTGAGAGCAGATAAATAATGTTTAGATTTGGATCTTCTTCTGAAGTAGAAATCCAACAGTTTCAGATGTATTTCAGGGGTTTCCAAACTATTTTAAGACAGGTAGTCAAGCCGTGAAGCCGCTGTTGGCGTGAATGAAATGCCCTCCCACGCTTATACTTCCTTATATAATAGATATGTACTAAGGAAAGTATAAGTATGTTTATAAATTATTAAGTATATAAATATCCTAAAAACACATTTTCTTACGAAACAAGAGGACATGCCTAAGTTCATCATCATCATCATATCAACCCTTTATTGCCCACTGCTGAGCATAGGCCTCTCTTCTAGTAGGTACGCCATTTATACCGATCCTGAGCTAGTCTCATCCAGTTGTGACCCGCAATTTTCCGGATGTCGTCCACCCAACGAGCTAACGGATGCCAAGCGCTTCTTACATCTGTGAGCGGCCACCATTCTGTTAACATTTTAATCCATGTGCCATCACTCTGCCTACGTTGCACATCACTAATCGAGATGCATTATGGCGGTGACCCTAATAATGGAGACGAACGTGCTTTGCATCCAAATGATCAGGCCAGTTCAAACACCGGCATTAGAACGATATCCAAAAGATGCCAGTTATCGAGCGTCTTGCTCGCACCAATACAGCTACGGGCAAGCACGAGCGGGATGAACAATAATGAAATGTTATGCCCGTCGAATAGTTGAGCCTCTGCTAAACGCAAGTTGGGCGCCATTTTATATTGGGTTGGCACAAAAGTAATGAGACACTTGGTTTACGTTTTATATTTTTTATTATTATTACAATACAAAAAGCTTAGTCGATGATGTAATCACCATTAGCATCTATGACTTCTTGTCAACGATCCGGCAAAGTTTGGATGCCTTTCGCCCAGAACTCTAATGGCTGTGCCTCGAAAAAGTTGTTCAACTCCACCTGTACAGCATGGAAATCATTTAATTGTTTACCCCGCAAATGTCGTTTCAGGGCTCTAAACAAATGAAAGTCTGATGGTGCGAGGTCTGGAGAATAAGGTGGGTGGGGTATCGTCTCCCAGCCCAAGTTCTGCAGCTGTTGGCGAACGGTAGATGCGACATGAGGTCGAGCGTTATCATGTAGTAAAATTACAGTGGCTCGTCTTCGTCATTTTTTCTTGATAGCAGAAGATAGTTCGGTGAGCTGTGTTGAATATTTGTTAGCGTTTACAGTTTCATTGTGTAATAGTTCATGAAACAGCATGCCTTGCGAGTCCCAGAAACAACAAAGCAAAACTTTTAAGCGGTTCTTTTGACTCAGCTTCGGTTGAGTTGGTGGCGTTTTTTCTCGAGGCAGCCAAAAAGCACGACGTGTATCGTTCTCATAATAAATCCATGATTCATCTCCCGTAACCAGATCAGTCAAAAACTCTTTACGTCGGGGTCGCAGCAAAAGTGATTGACAGATGGCGACACGGACTGCACGACTGGCGTCGGTAAGGATGTGCGGTATCCATCAAGCCAAAATTTTTCGATACCCAAGCTCATGCAGATGGTATTCCATAGCGTGGTGACTGCAGTTAAGTGCTTCCGCTAATTCACGAGTAGTAGCATCAGGATTCGACTGTAGTTCGCGGCGTAAATCGTCATCATTGAATGCAGGTGGTCGCCCTGAGCGTGACTGACTTTCAAGGCTGTCTCCTGATTTAAAACGGTCAAACCATCTGGACACCGTGGCATGGCTTGTACTTCCAGCGCCCAATGCAGTGTTGATATTTTCAGCCGCAGCCCGCGCACTGTGGCTTAACAAGTACTCGTATAAGTAAAGTGTTCGAACTTGTCGCTCGTCCACTTTATTTCAATCTAACTAAACCAATCACGAGGGCGGCTTTATATACCCTCACATTAGAAGTACCTAGAATGTTCTACAACATACTAGAATATTATCGAAAACAATTAACTTAAGAAAGGAAATGTATAGAGTTTTGTAGAGTGTGTCATTACTTTTGTGCCAACCCAATATGACCTTGAGGTCGATCTAGATAACCTATCAGGACGACCTTGAAGATCGCTCACACTGGTTGATACCGGATGAAGTAAAAGTTTTTTTAAACCACGTCCGTAGCATGGATGTTAGAAATAATAAATATAGAAAACATTCAAGACTCTGACTAGACAGTCTCAGTCAGTAAGACTACAGGAACAAATATCTGTGCTCATCACACAAATAAATACATATCATTATCGGGATTCGTACACGGGACAAATGGCTTAGCAGGCAGCTAACTACTTACGCCCTAGGCCAGACCGGTCGTCAAACTTATACCTTATAACCAGAGATCGGACGGATTTGCGATATTCTTAGTGACTTACGTCATTTTAATGACTTTTAGTATGAGATGACGCACAAAAATCCGATCTCTGCTTATAACACAAAACAAACAAAAAAAAAACTATTCAAGTTTAAAAGTTTAAAAATAGTGCAATATCATTCTAAATATTTTCAGTTTAATTTCGCCCGCAACCGTTTAAAACTAATAAAAACGTGTGCTTTAACTGGAGCAAAGTAACAAAGGCAAGAAAACAAAGAGGGGAAAATTACCTGCTTCTGTGTGTTTTTAAACTTAGGTTTAAGAAGAGAGCGGTAAATGAAATAAACTGTCAATCTTTTAAATAGTTTAACCCTTAAATGCATGATTTTTTCTGGTAAAAAAAATGGTCGTAACTAAATGCAAAAACGTGATGATCACTCGACAAAATGTTTTTGAAGTTGGGTAATTCTCAAAATAGTGGCATCGTACCCTGCCATCACGTTTTTGAATAGAAAGTATGCGAAATATATAATTTTCACATATAATTAAAATTTTCATAAGTAGGCATTAACGTGACACATCGAGGCCAACACATATTTTTTCTATAAATATAATACTTTTGTAAAAAAAAAATAAAGAAGACCGTTTTCTACTGTACCCTGCCTTGTCACAACGCGACACTGCTCAAGTTTTCGCTCTATAGATTATTAAATTGCAGTTTTATGATAATAAAATATCGTTTTTTGTAGAGAATAGACTACTATATTCTTAAATATACGTTGCACGGGATGTTTCGATTACTTTTGAACACTAATTTTCACCTTCAAAGTTTGTCCAGCGATATTTTCTCCATATCCTGTGCGTCCGCGGTATTGCACCTCACTCACACACAGAAAGTCTTATTGAGGCCCTAATATACGTAAAACACGTAGCCAGTATGGTTCTAGCCGCCGGTGTAAAGGTTTGTGTGTGAGGTGCTGCGGTCTTGTGGTTAGAAGTTTTCAAAGTGTGACGTTCGGAGTTTGTAATAGGTATGTCCACTTTATTCTGGCATGATTATTTTAAAATATTAATACGGCAGTTTTTTACCAATAACATTTTAATGTTGTATTGAAGTATGACTATGTATATTAAAATTATGACAGTTGTATTATCAACAGTTTCGGAGATAATATCTAGTTAATCGGATTTTCACTACACCCTGTGTAACTTTATCCTGCCATCACTCTGCAGGGTAAAGTGACTGTTGACAGGATAAAGAAACACAAGTAAATAAAAGCTATTTTGACATGGTTTTTACTAACTTGCAATGTATGTATGTATGTATGTTTGTATGTATGTTGAGGTCAAATCTTGCAACCCAATTTGAAGCAGAAATATTCAACCGACTGAGCTGAAATTTTGTATACACGCTGCGGATGACGTTCGCATATAAGCGCCGATATGGGGCATTGGGTCCTTCGATATTGGGCAATAGTCTGCTCAGCGCCGAAGCAGTCCCGACGAGAACCAATTTGATAAAATGTTCCTCGGAGTACCAATTTTGGTTTGAATTTAAGCCCAAGTACTTAATTTGGGGCGTAAGAGGGACCGCCTCACCGCCAATAGACAAGGCAACATCCCTATCGCTCTTGCATATAGGCATTACAGAACCAGATTGCATTTCGATCGGCGTATAGCGTCAACGATTATCATTTTGGCTAGGTCGGCAGCAATCACTTTCTTCGGGCAGAAGCCAACCTTTCCTTCGAAAACCACGTCATCGGTCGTGGCAAGTAACACCGCAAGCCCAAACAAATTAATGCGCCTAGCTGTGAGCTCAGTTGCCACTGTGGCTCTCCTTATTATCCTGGTACTTTCTTCCCCTCACGGCTACTATTGTGTCATCGGCATAACAAATGGTGATCATGCGGAGAAGTTGGACTGCTCTGATAACCAAGTCAAAGCCAATGCTCCAGAGCAGGCGCCCAGTACCGACCCCTGTGGAAAACTGTGGGTAGGTTATGATTATTATGAATATGCATGTGGGTAAGAAGAAGAATAAAGAAGTCAGTCTTGATTTGAGCACGTAGTCTCATTGACCTGTCCCTATACGTTTATATGGCGCAGCCGGTAGGAACACCACACTCCATTCGTCTTTCTAGGCATCTTCCTCCTGATTCATTGAGCAGTACTCTATCTGCAAGGTAATGCCCTATGGTGAATGATGATCTTCAAATAGAAAGGCGCATCGTGGAAGCAATGCGCCTATTTTATTACCACATAAGGAAGAAAGCCGAAGTAATTGGCAATGTCAAGAGATACTGCGATAGCTCCCTGCCTTTCCTCTGCTACCAGACCGCTGTATTTATGCAGCGCATCAATTGCGTCTATCGCTCCTCCCAGAACCCGATCTCTGATGTTTGGGCACGTGTCTTTCAAAATGCGTGCACAGCAGTAGATGAGACTTACGATGATGCGCTCAACATCGTGCCAGTTTCATCTAGGAGGGCAATGGGACGGTATCCTAAGGGACAGTCAGTTGGACTACCTTTTTTTCGAAAGGCACAGTCTGCCCACCTTCCAACGAGAATTTATACCCTCTCGGAGGCAGTCGTCAGTGTGGCCACGTAATCTACTTCCAAGATGTTTAAAGAGCTAAGGCACACCGTCCGGCCCTAGAGTGGCCCTCATTTTAAATACTGACCTCATTATCTCGACATCTGTTACCAAGGAGACATCAAGGAGACGAACCAACTCTTCCACTGGGGCAGCCATTGCAGGCATTACATGCACAAGTACAACTCACATTGTGAATCATGATATGTGCTTTGTTGTTTTACAAGACTGTGATTGTAGGTACTTATTTATTTATTCTTTATTGCACATAAAAAAGTACAAAATGGTGTACATAATGCCTTAAGGCATTCTCTACCAGTCAAACACTGCAGGCATCGTGACTGAAAATAATAATCAGATATCACTCACTGTACTTCAACTGTTTTGAATAAAAAATAATGGATATTGTTTAAAAAAATACTTTTTTTGCTTTTGTTTCTACTTAAAGAAAAAAAATTGAATCCTAACGAAATCATAATAGTCGATATACGTTGAATTATTAGTGGTAAACTTGTTTTTTTATTCAAACTCTCTTTATCCTGCCACGTTTTCCCTGCTACCCTGTCTATTCACTTTCTCCTGTATGTCTAAAATTTCAACTCGCTATAAGTTCTACGTTTTTACGACTATTTCGTTCCCTCCTGCAAATTCCGTATCATTGATGCACTCAAAAACATATTTAAATCCAAAAAGGTCCAAAAAACCATTTTCATTTTTTTTCATTCACTTTACCCTGACGGTGCCACTTTTTTGAGAACGAACCAGTTATGTTCGGAAGAGGGACCCACGCACTGCTATTTTTTTGTATGAAGTTCCCATCTATATTATTTACAGGTCTCGGGTCTAAGTATTACGCCACAGATTATCTCTTAGACAAAGAATGTCTAGGACTCTAGCTAGGCTTTTGTAAGCTTTTGCAAAACCTAGGCTTTATTACATTCTGCTCTAATACTCCATGTTTTTGTTAATTGGGTACATCTTTTGTTTTGACATTATACTGAAGTAAAAACTTTGTTTTACTTGTCCTTTTATATAAAGAAAACGTAATTGAAAACAGAAATGTATCTAGACATCATTCCCTCATCATTCCTTTTCTCATTATTTGGGGTCGGCGCAGCAGATCATCTTCCTCCTTTCCTCTCTATCAGCCGTCATTTCCATACTAATACCTTTCACTTTCATATCATTGTTCACACATTCCATCCATCTTTTCTTAAGCCGCTACTATTGCATCCATCCACCTTCACATTTAGATTTACCACTCACACTCAGAGAAAATACAACCAGTTTTCATGTTCGTTCAACAAGTTTTTTGGTTAAAATAGCGCCTACGTGCTCTTTGGTTCAAATAACAAGCTACTTGTCATTTGAATCGGCAATATATTTGAATCAACAAGTCGATTTTATAAAAACAACCTGACACATATTGTTTTAAACATACGTTTGGCTGATTTAAACGGATAAACCGCAACAAGTCGAACTTGTTAAATTCACAATGCAAATGTCTCTCAGTGCATTGCTTTCATCCCTCCGCATGACATGCCCATAACATGCTAATCTACTTCCTTTCACATTATCTGTCACTGGCGTTACTCTCAGGCCTATATACTCATTCCGAATCCTATCCAGTCTTTTCACACCACACATCCTTCGCAACATTTTCTTAACGTTGTTAATGACCCGGTCAGGGATATGTAAGAGGTTTCACATACGGAATGAAACGTTTTACAGCATTTTGATGTTTGCTGACTAGCAGTCCCCGATTTGAATTGAGAATAATAGATAAACGTCAAGGAGAACGAACACTTGACGGGGGCATTCAGATAGAAGCAGCGATTGAGACTGAACGCTTGTTATTTAGCTCCTAAAAAAATAAAAAAAGATATTGAGTCAAAGTTTGGTTTAAATGTATGGATGCCCTTCACCAATAGGCCGTCTCATTCGGGTAATGGGTCAAGAATTTCACCCCATTTTTCTCCGGTGGGTGTCGTAAAAGCCGACTGTGGGACATGGGTCCAAGTCTGTGGTGTAGGCTATAGATTAGATTAGCGACGGGACCATTTCTCGAAACTGAAAGTTACAAGTTACAAGCGGAAGTCTCTTTCCGGCTTGTCATATTAGACATTGACTACCGCTTGTAACTTGTACATACATACATACAATCATCACGCCTGTATCCCATAAAGGGGTAGGCACATGAAACTACTAAAGCTTCAGTGCCACTCTTGGCAAGTAAGGGGTTGAAAGAAAATGAAACTGTGACATTGCAGTGACAGGTTGCCAGCCTCTCGCCTACGCCACAATTTAACCCATATCCTACAGTCGCCTTCTACGACACCCATGGGAAGAAAGGGGGTGGTGAAATTCTTAACCCGTCACCACACAGGCAATGGGTAACTTGTAGCTTTGACAAATGGGCCACTGGCATCCCACAAAAATAAAAAGGGGTGATGAAATTCTTGCACACATTTTTATCTTCTTCTTAATACAATTTTCCTTTATTTTTGCCACCCAGTATATAACATTTCTTACACATATTATAGTGAGATACAGAAAATATTGAGAAACCCTTCAGGGCACGAGCAGATGGGAAAGTTAGTTCGTCAAAAGTTGGATAGTTCCAAGTTGCAATCCCTTTGGGTACTCGTTGGTGATTAAATTTTGTTTGTTTTTGCCCTTGGTTATGAGCTATTTATAGAAATATATGGGTGTGTAATTTGGTTGACATTCGATTTACAAAATAAATATTAATGTGAAAGGGAATGAGTCATCCTTCATGCGTTATCCCGGCATTTGCCACGGCTCATGAGAGCCTGGGGTCCGCTTTTGACTACTAATCCCAAAATTTGGCGTAGGCTACTTTTTACAAAAGCGACTGCCATCTGACCTTCCAGCCCGAAGGGTAAACTAGGCCTTATTGGTTTTAGTACGGTTTCCTCCATCGGCCTTCAAGTCTCTAACAGACTATTCAAGCAGTGTCAGGTGGGGCGACAACGTTTTTCGTGTCTGTGTAAGCCAATACGGGAGCGGCAAACACGACCACAACTCTGGCAGGTGTACTGTACCCGTGGCGAAGAGATATCGCGCTGATAACCTTGACTTGCTTACTTGCGAGTGCCGCAAACCAAGCATTGTCGTGGATTGTACGTCCATCGTCACCAGCGTACATCTTAAATGCCTGCAACGCACCTCCAACACGTCTGGTGTTTCGGGTGTCCATGGGCGGCAGTGATCGCTTATCATCAGGCGACCTGCCTGCTCGTTTGCCTCCTACCCCATAAAAAAAACATAGCTACCAATTTAATAATAATTTCAAAATAAATTTAAACTAAAAACACCATCCCAAAATTCGTTCCAAGATCAAATAACGAACTTCCGTACCTAAAATAACTTCAACGACTTGTCTCACAAAATTCGCCAGTTCGTCAACGCGTTTAAATAATTATACATCCTCTTCAGCATAATTAATTCAGGCCTTTGAATTATTTTCAGCTCTTGAAAATGCTTACAGAGCTCTTGCCCCGATTTTCAGCTTTGTTTAGTTTTTTCTTCTGAGACTTGTGACGTCATCAGACTTCGTACTGTATGAATTAAACCCACTGGTAATATAAGCCACTGTGTATTATTTCACCACAGTGGTATTGAAAGAGATTGGTGCAGTGATTGAGAGAGATTGGTTCGGAAAGAGAAGAGTTTTTTATTCTTATTATAAATGGGCTTACTCTTGGCCACAGACTAGCCAAAGGCAAATACGTGGCCTACGATGGAGTGAGCTCGCCTAGAAGATGCCTATTCACTCTTGATTTGAAGGTTGCCGGGTTATATGAGCTCGGAAATATAGCCGCCGTCAAGGAATTCCACTCCTTGGCAGTGCGCATAAGAAAAGAAGAAGCAAAGCGCTTAGTGCGAATTGGTGAAATGTATGTGGTCCAATACGTTTCACGACTTTTCTATTTCCGAACAGACTCTAACAGTGATAATTATGTGCCTATTTATGCAGGGTTAGCACCTGATTTCCGCGAGAGTATGTCACCGCGAGATAGTCAGACTAGTCGGCCTTATGTCATTAATACAGTTAAAAGAAGACGTGATCTATCTCACGGCAATAATGTGCTAGGCCTACAGGGTTGATAAGAAACATTACTACTCAGATCAGGCCTACGTCACAGATACAGAAAACTATTAAGTGCAATGGTAATAGTTTTCAGAATCGCTAGCGCGCCACAATATTGCAAAACAAAGTCAGATGAACCCAACTTCGGGACCTGTCGTGCAAATGGGTCGCTCAGTAATTTTCCAGTTGGATGACAATACCCTCATAATCTTAGTAAAGTAGATATGCGTTCAGAAATATGCCCATTGTTGTCCTGCTTTATTAGTCTCTTACAATGAACATAATACGATGTTTGTCCAAGTAGCTAAATTAAATTGAGAGAGAATTAATTCAAACGCTGAATATTATGGATTTAATAAAGTGTGCTTATATAATTTTCCTTTTTGTATTCTTAAGTAGTTTAGGTACCTAATTTGGTTTAGTTTACGAATTCTTAGAAATACTTGAAAATATTTAATATGTCGCTAGTATTAATCTCGTTATTGTTAGATATTTTATTAAAAAGTTAATAAACATGTTCATTAATTTAATAAAAAGTAGGTACCTCTTTAATATGCTTTCACTATAAATTTTTGAGGAAAGTACCACTGAAACCTGTATGTTTATTTTCTTTACAAATTCCAAAATGTTTGTATGATACATAAGGATAATATAGGCTGTATTTAAATAAATAAAATAAATGAATAGTCCTGAGTTCGACAAGTTCCTCACATCACGTCGCAAATGCAACGAAAATACAATAGTAAACCTTTGTTTTAATTTTTACGACCTATGAATTTGTCAACTTAAAGATTCAATGTCCAATATAACTAGGGACAGTCACCGTTATAAAGAAGTGATGATGTCTGTACCTTGTCGCTTTTATTCGTTTGACAATTTCGTGTGACGTTTCAAACAAGACGTTAATATGACAAGGTATAGAAATAATTACCTAATTATGCCGGTGACTGGACCTTTTCATTTCAGCTATATTTCCGAGCTCATATAACTGATATAACCCGGCAACCTTCAAATCAAGAGTGAACAGGCATCTTCTTGGCGAGCTCACTCCATCGTAGGCCACGTCTTTGCCTTTGGCTAGTCTGTGGCCAAGAGTAAGCCCATTTATAATAATAAAAAAAAAGACGTCTGTACGGAAAGAGGTTAAAGGATTTACAATACATATATCTAACCAAAAACACAATAAATCCTAATTTTAAAACTGCGACCTACACAGCTTATCATAAATTTTGTACTAAATCAGCTAATTTGGACCTGACATAAAAGTGTACGTGTCAACGTGTGCGGCGTGTCGGTAAATCTGATTTGTGGGCGCGTGATTTTGGTATGGTTATACTTTATTGGATAATTTTAAACAGACATTCATATTCATCACAGAGATGATATGATACAATGAAATATATAATCATACGAGCAAAGGGACCGTAGATAAAGAGACTTGACCCAAAAGTCACGAAATGTGAATAATAAAATAACTGGTGTCATGCTTAATGGTGGTTTTGTGCACATTTAACTTTTCACCTCAGCTGCAGGGCTAATAAGAAGAAAATGTGTGATACATAGGAAGTAAAGCATTTTATTACAATTACAAAATGGTTTTTAACAAGCTGCTTTGATCCAGAGATGGGCAAAATGTAATCGACTAACGATTAACGATTAAAATTACAAGATTTAATTGCGACTGACGATTGAAAACCACGAATGATCAATCTTAGTTGTATAGAGCGCGACTAATTTAGTTGCAACTAAATTAGTTGCCGATTGATTTCGGACAACTAAATTTTGTAATCGACTAATTAGTTAGACTTATTTCTCGCAACTAATGTTGACAGACTGATTAGGACATCTTAACGAATGTTTAAACATATCATCATGTATTACCTACTTAAGATATTTTAACCATTTCTAAGGAGTTAGATCGGTGTTCTAACTATTATTTTGCTACTACAGTCACTTTGAAATTGGATTATATTTCTCTTATCTAAGGGTAAATAAAAAATGAGTACTTTGTTTGTGCATTAGTAAAATAACATTAAAAAAACACAATAAAAGTACCCGGTTGACTGGTTTAAATACATTTCCAAAAAAAAATAATGTTTGATTTATTTTTTGAATAATTCTACAACCGTAAGAGTTAAGTCGCTAGTTTTTTAGAGCAATTCATTGTATTTGACCTACGGAACCTTCCCTTAAAATTAACGGAATTCAATAAAAACATGGTGTATAGTATATACCAAATATCGTGAAATTCGTTGTTGCCATTATATAAATTTGAATGTAGAATGCCGCAAGGAAGATGAACAATAATTAACGCTGAGAGTTCTTTACATTACAAAGAGGTTTAAATATTTTAATGACAACAAAATAGTGCGCGTAGATAATAGATAAACAATATGCAGATGTTTGATTCAATAGAACGTCTTATTTTTAGAAGATGCGTCGGCCCTTGCACCAAAATGAAATTATTTCCAGGTAAGTAGGATTAGTCATTTAGCCCAATGTTTTGTCACCACGTGCCACTAAAAAGAGTTTTACTATCGACAGAGACAGCAAAATACTGGTAATTTCTATGTCTAAGATTTACTCAGTATCGTATAATTTAAAGATTTTAAAGTATTGCAATAACATACTTAATTGTTTTGTTTGCTACTTGTGAACACTGCAGTTTTTCGCTATTTTTCGTTACCGATATATCGTTATAATATTGCATTGTCATTCAAGCATTACAAATTAAACGTGTATACGTAATTTTAGCTCAATCGGTCCAATATATCTACTTCAAAATAATCCACAAAATTCCACCCAAACCAACATAGTTACAACATACGAGTACCTCCAATGTTATATACATACCTACTTGTAGTTACAAATAAGATATAAATGCAAAAACGGCCGACTGTGTAGTTTTAATGATTTATTCGTGGAATTTAGTCGATTGAAACTAAAACTAATTTAGTTGTTATTCGAACATTCCCACAACTAATTTAATCGCAACTAAATCAATCGCGATTGAATAATGACGATTGATATTTTTAGTCGATTGATTAGTTAACTAAAAAATCAATCGATTGATGCCCATCTCTGCTTTGATCTTGGTTCCAGTAATTGGCTAGGTATGTGTCTTTTATATAAGGTACAGCGTGGCAAATCTCGAGCTGGGGGCAAATGTAACTAGTCCATTTTTTTCATGTTTTACATACAATGTTCGCATTATTAAATAGGGTGTCCAACGGTTATAATTATATGGTAGGATAGGATAGTTCAGTGGATACATGTAGAACTCAACATCATAGTGTAATAACGAAAAACATGGATTAGTTACAATTGCCCCCCAGGCGAAATTTGCTAGTTCACAGTGAGCAAATAGCTATTTTGCTCACTGGCTTTACGAAGAAAAGTACGCTTATTACAGCTGCCGAGATGAAAATAACTATTCTACGACGACGATACAATTTTCTATACCTATTGAGTATCCAATGCCACAAAACATTTCGTGTCAATACCTTCTGTCGCTTCAGGAACAAGGTATTAATGTCATTGAACTGTTAATTAACACTGACGTTAATCGGGATTACGACTAATTAATGACACGACGCAAATAGTTTCACAGATGGAAGTCGAGTGAGTCTCTAAATGGTTTAAACTTCACATTTTGTAAGGTAGTAATAGTTAGTTAGATTTTGTATTTTTTAACGATAATAAAGTCAAGAAACCAATCAATTATCAAGGTATGTTTTTTTTTTACCATTCACATTAACTTCTTTAAAGACGAAGCGGACTCTTAGTCAGTATTTTTGGCAACCAATTAAGTATTTAAATTAATTTAAATTGTTTTGCTAATACGTTCGTATGTGATTGTACTACTTGATAATAAAATAAATAAATAAAATAAAAAAATATCTATTAACCAACAGAGAACGAAATGGAAATGTAAATTTTTTTTTATTAGCCTATATGGTGTCCCACTGCTGGGCAAAGGCCTCTCCTTCCTTTCCCCAGTCTTCACGGTTTAATGCCCGCTCTTGCTAGTTGCTGCAAAATACGTCGAGGTCGTCCCGCCATCTCTTCTTTGGTCGTCCTCTGCCCCGACTAAGAAATGTACTTAAGAACTTATAAAAACTTAGTAAGTAAAATTACAGATGTGTGTGCAGTAAAATGGCCGAGACTCAGCGAGACCGCTGATTTTCAGTCCCCAACCAATAAACTTAAATCTAATACTTAACTAAATAACTAGCTTACTAGCTAACCCGGCGAATAGATCGCTGCCAATGTAAGTACTTAATCATTAATAATTACAGGGCGAAACGGATACAGAATAAAAGGTTTAAAGAGCAAAACAGAATTAAAAGCAGTTTATTTACCTTTAGTTACTAAAGAACACTTTTAACTATAAAACTCCCGTGAGACTCATACATATAAAAAAAAAAAATTAAGCGGGTTACTCACATATTAAATCGATATAGCGTTCGACATGTTTCGATCCAATTTTCGAGGATCTTTCTTAGGGTTCCGTACCAAAAAGGTACAACAGGAACCCTTATGGTGCGACTCTGTCCGTCTGTCTGTCCGTCTGTCACATTCCTAAATATCTCGAGAACTACTAATGCTATCAACTTAAAATTTGGAATAGTTGTGAACATTGTAAACCTCTACAAATAGAAAGTATAATTTTTTTAAATATATTAATTTTATGAAATAAAACTATGGAAACGGATTAAATCGCGTATAATGAATTTAAAATACATCCCGACGTTTCGAACTCTTTACAGCGTTCGTGGTCAACGGGTGACTGAGGAAAAATTAAAATGTGCAAAAGCTACCCACTTACAAGAAATATTAACGAACCATGACCACAAATAATATAGATTTCTAAGGCAGGTTCACACACTATTAATAAAGCTAGTTATACAATATTCAAAAAATTTTACCATTACTCTGTTAAAAAATAATTAACCAATTAATCTACACAAAATTGACAAAGAAACAAACTGCAAATGTCCAACACCATACAACACAAATGCCTCACAGCCTTCGTCGTGCTTGTTCCATTATCATATGTACTACTGGATCCCAAGCCGGTGGTAAAGTAAAGCCATCCTCTCTATTAAAGTTTGGATATTTCTTGATCTCAATGGCCTCTCGCAACATTCTGGGTATATATCGCTTCTCCTTAGCGAGAACCAGAGGCTTGTCAAACTTTATAGCATGATTGACTTTATCCATGACATGTTCAGAGACTGCAGACCTTTGCCGACGGTGCTTGACATCCGCTATGTGTTCCTTCACCCGTGTGGAAATGCTTCGTTTCGTCTGTCCCACATATGACAGGCCGCACTCACAGTCTAGCCTGTACACTCCCGCGCTTTGTAGAGGAGTTTGACATTTCACAGGCCTCAGGAATTGGGACATCTTCTTCATAGACTTGAAATAAGTTTTAATAGAAGCCCGTTTCAAGATGTGGCTACTGTAGGCAAATCTTTGTTTCAGAGAGCCCAAAGGATATGTGACGACCAACATTTGACCGCGGAGCTTCGACATGCCAGGCAGGCGCTGTTGGCGAACGAGCTCAAGATACCGCGTGTCAAGCAGAAGGCCCGTTTGAAGATCCCTACAGTCGAGCGCCGGCCTGCAATTCCCCCTTTTGTTAGAGGGGTCACAGATAGGATCAGCCACATCTTGAAACGGGCTTCTATTAAAACTAATTTCAAGCCTATGAAGAAGATGTCCCAATTCCTGAGGCCTGTGAAATGTCAAACTCCTCTACAAAGCGCGGGAGTGTACAGGCTAGACTGTGAGTGCGGCCTGTCATATGTGGGACAGACGAAACGAAGCATTTCCACACGGGTGAAGGAACACATAGCGGATGTCAAGCACCGTCGGCAAAGGTCTGCAGTCTCTGAACATGTCATGGATAAAGTCAATCATGCTATAAAGTTTGACAAGCCTCTGGTTCTCGCTAAGGAGAAGCGATATATACCCAGAATGTTGCGAGAGGCCATTGAGATCAAGAAATATCCAAACTTTAATAGAGAGGATGGCTTTACTTTACCACCGGCTTGGGATCCAGTAGTACATATGATAATGGAACAAGCACGACGAAGGCTGTGAGGCATTTGTGTTGTATGGTGTTGGACATTTGCAGTTTGTTTCTTTGTCAATTTTGTGTAGATTAATTGGTTAATTATTTTTTAACAGAGTAATAGTAAAATTTTTTGAATATTGTATAACTAGCTTTATTAATAGTGTGTGAACCTGCCTTAGAAATCTATATTATTTGTGGTCATGGTTCGTTAATATTTCTTGTAAGTGGGTAGCTTTTGCACATTTTAATTTTTCCTCAGTCACCCGTTGACCACGAACGCTGTAAAGAGTTCGAAACGTCGGGATGTATTTTAAATTCATTATACGCGATTTAATCCGTTTCCATAGTTTTATTTCATGAGTAACTATCGCGGTAACCGAAGACAATATTATATTAATTTTAATTGTAGAAAATGGCCAAAATGAAAGGGGGGCAAACTGTAAATTTCAAGTTACTAGGTCAAGTGGGGTATCGTTGGAAAGAGCTCAAATTGAACGTAAATAAACTATTTTTTATAATTTTTTTTTTGTGGAAAAAAAAAGAATTTTGAAGGAAAATGTAAAAAAAAATATCGTTCCCGCCCCCTTATCTCCGAAGTTTACCAACGAAAAATTATGAAAATTTTAGTAAACATTGGTTTTATGCTATATATTACAGGAAAAATATAATTGTGTTTGTATTTTGAATACTTTTTTTTTAATTCACAAAAAACTTTTCAGATTTTTACTTTCAATTTACCCACCCTTGCGGATGTATATCGTACTTAAAATTAATACGAGATGTTACGTAAACCATCTTCTTTCCAATAAAGTAAAAACTGTTTAAATCGGTTAACATTATAAAGAATTATCCCTGAAAAACCAGGTCGCGCAAATTAGTTGGCAAATTGACCGGGAGATGGCGCTATACACTATAATACTCATTAGTGCCTATACTTTTGTCTTCTAGTCAAGTCATTAGAGTTATATGAAAATATGAGATTATTTTTACTAGGTAGTTTGAAAGAAAGTTTGTACAGAACCCTCGGTGGGCGAGTCCGACTCGCACTTGGCCGGTTTTGTTTTAAATACTAAAGAACACGACTAAAATATCATTCTTATGACATCGTACAATATTCATCTCACAGTATCTGTCCTATCGTCACTTATGTCAGAATTGGCCTCAACTATCCGAACGTCAGCTCAACGGCGCCGCGGCACGTGACGCATGCAATGATTGCGGCTGCCCGTACGTGCGTTACAGGACGCAGAATAAATGACAGAGTGTTGACTGTGTGCAATGTTATTTTATTATTCAAGGTGAACGTGGATGTTTGGATCCAATCTCAAATAAAACTCCAATTATATGAGATAAATAAAATTATACGTGTCTAAATTATGGCAGTCGCTTATTATCACTCGTACTTATTATAAATCAAAGCTCACAGAACGCAATAAGACAATTTACTGATATTATACTAATTTCACTTAGTTTTCTGGAATTTATCACTTATTACTTTTGTCTTTACGAGATGATTATCATCTCTATGTCACCTTTCAATATTGGTCTTACAGTCTCTGTCCTATTGTCACTTATGTCAGAACTGGCCTCAACTATCCGAACGTCAGCTCAACGGCGCGGCGGCACGTGATGCATACAATGATTGCGGCTGCCCGTACGTGCGTTACAAGACGCAGAGTAAAGGACAGAGGGTTGATTGTAATTTGCATTTCATATATTATGTTTTCCACCTTTAAGTTTTCTTAGTATATTTAGCTATTTAGGTTTCAATGACAGTCTTAGAAAATTTCATAAAGTATCAAAAAGAAAACGAATTTGTGGTATTGCAATGACTACAGGAGATAATATATTACAATCCACTACAGGAGATAATATATTGAAATTAATACATTTTGAATACCATGTTCTAAATTAGGTTGTTATTATAAATCGATATATTATGTTATTGAATTTCTTGTAATTTGACTTATATTTGTGTAATTTGATGATCCGCTACAGGAAATAATACTTAAACATTAATTAGATATTGTTAAATCGTTTATTATTAGAACTAGGTATTATGAAATTATTTATATTATTGTATTTGACGATCGTAATATGAATTCTTGTAGATTGACATGCAATTTATACTGTAATTTGTATTATGAAATAAATGAATCTGAATCTGAATCTGACTACCCCATCGTCCACATTTAAGCAACGTCGTTTGTGCCGTGAACTATATACACGTTAAGAGTTTTTAATGATTCACGGTTATTTTCGTTAGACATATTGACCGGGATATAGACCGTTATTACGACGAAGAGAAGCCATTGAGATTCACAAATATAAACATTTTAATCATGGCTTCAAACTATCAAATGTATGGAATCTAGTGATTTATTTGTGTAAAAAACCGGTGAAGTCAGAATTGAACAAACGTGAGTGTAGTGTGTTTGGACAGACCATCGAGTGTGAATGCGACCAGTGGTAAAGCTGAAAGTGAACGCAGCCGACGCGCGCGAAGGAGGGTAGATCGCGCGCTGTCTACGCAACTTTGACATCCACCCGCCTTCGTCAGTTTTCCGTGATCTCATGATCACGGAAAACTGACGAAGGCGGGTGCATGCAACTGCGTCGAAATATCGGGAGCTCGATAAAAATTAAAAAAGGTAATCACGGTCTATATCCCGGTCAATATAAGTCCATATACACGTTGTACAAGTATGTGAGCGAGGTACACATTCGTTCGGAATATTCGTCACTGTTGTACGATAATGAAAAATGAAAATGAAATATTTATTTTTCAAGTAGGCATATTACAATGCGCATATGAACGTCAAATAAAGCTACGCCGGCTCTAACCCTACGCCTCAGCCTCGAGAAGATTTCAGTCCCCCCTCAGTTGGGAGGGGGGTATCCACTATGGGACCGGCAAGAAACTCGGCGGGCAACTTCTTTTCAAAACATTACATCTCTAATAACACAAATCAATCCATCCATCCATACTATCCATACTATCCATACTATCCATCCATACTAATCCATACTTCCATCCATACTATCCATACTAATATTATAAATGCGAAAGTAACTCTGTCTGTCTGTCTGTTACGCTTTCCCGCTTAAACCACGCAACCGATTTTGATGAAATTTGGAACAGACAATCTTTAGACCCTGAGACAGAACATAGGCTACTTTTTATTTCGAAAAAAAGGGATGAAGGGGTTGAAAAAGAGGTTGAAAGTTTGTATGGGATTTCTTAATTTTAAATGATAAAACCATGAAACTTTATATTTTAGCACTTGATAAGAAATCATTAAACATATATTTAAAGTCACATACAGGTCGAACGCGATTAATTAACATTAACTTACCTTTAAAATAAACATGGTGGGAAATAAACATTAACTAAAAGCGGGTAGATTATATTTATTTGTCTACCCCGAACATTTATATAAATTAATATCGGGTAGTTTTGTGTTGTTTACATCTCCGGTGACATTTTGCTGGGACGTCAGTCTTCCGCGACCACGGCCAGTGCAACCTGGCCGAAACGTTGGGAAAAAAGGTAAAAATAATGTTCTAATCGCGTTCGACCTGTATGTGACTTTAAATATGTGTACAAAGCGCGAGAACTTAAAGTGTTATATCATTAAACATCTTGATAAGGGATAGGGATAGGGATAGGGATAGCGATAGGGATAGCGATAGGGAAAGCGATAGGGATAGCGATAGGGATAGCGATAGGGATAGCGATAGGGATAGCGATAGCGATTGCGATAGCGATAGCGATAGCGATAGCGATAGCGATAGCGATAGCGATAGCGATTGCGATAGCGATAGCGATAGCGATAGCGACAGCGATAGCGATAGCGATAGCGATAGCGATAGCGATAGCGATAGCGATAGCGATAGCGATAGCAATAGCGTTAGCGATAGCGATACGGATACGGATACGGATAATATGGGTATCGTTAGAGGGATACGGATAATCGGTCGGCGGTCTCTTACAATCAATGTGCTCTAAGACGATCGTTGTTTGCTTGCTTGAAGATTACGTTTGCGATAAGTATAAGCAAAATGTAAAAAATTGTAAGGGATAATAGAAAAAAGTACTTTTTACCCACCGATTATAGTGTCGAAATACGGGCTATGTGGGATGTTTATAAAGGTTTCCCCAGCGTATATAGAATTACCTACGCTGTGGTCGATGTGTAATATTTCTACAATCATTGCAAGCAAAAGTATTATGTGCAATCGAAATAATCGCAGATAAATAAACCTACAGAGAAACCTACGGTCCCTACGGATCCAAATGAAAATCTTAATGAATACTTTTATTACGCGGGCGAAGCCGCGGGTAAAAGCTAGTAGATTAAATAAATGGTATCCCTCCAAAGGTGTCTTTTACAGTCTTATCGCCGACCCTAAACATACATTAGGCTTTAAATGTTCTTTCTGTACATACGTAAGCTATGATATCGCCCGAATTGACGCTCCATCACAAAGATCCTAACCTCAAACCAGAAAGGGCGTAGCTACCAATGGAACTCGCAACAATGACGCCCTGTACTGTCGGTCGAGTCGCTCTGCATATCTGATGACACTCGTTTTAGACGGAGAGCTGGCAGGATTTTGGAGTAGGTCCTTGAGGCAACCTGGAAAGGTGCTCAGATGCTTCTCTGATCATAGCCAACATCAGGTCTGCAAGTCTGGCAGCTGGGGAGCGGGGCTTTATCGAGCTATGAATTTTTAAAGATTTAATTTTTTGAGGCCCAAAAAAGGTGTTTGAGGCAACCTGGAATTATTAAAAAGTGAAAATAGAGTTCCTCAGAAGTCGCATAGTATTTATGCCAGATCATTTGGCCGGGTCCTTCACCGTGCCAGAACGGTACAAAGTGGTAAAAAAAAAATTCCAAAAAAGGTTCTTGAGGCAGTCTGTCATTTTTACCAGTGAAATATGAGGGTCTAAATAGCCATGGAAAAATAATGCCATGACATGAGGTGGGGTCCGTACTAGGGTGGAGCGAAAAAACACTTTTCTGGAATTAGCAAACCTAATAGTTATCAATCAATGCCCGTTAGTCTATGAAGCCTTTGTGAAAATTTTCAGCTTTTTAAATCAACATCTTCTGCCTCCGCATTAGGGTTGAAATTTTGAAAATCTCATAGAAACCTAAAAATTCAACTTTCAGATAAAAAAAAAAATTCGGCAGTATTATGTTTAGTATATGTTATTGATACATATCATTATGAGAAACTACAAAAAGTTGCGAAAATAGCGTCAAGAATCGCCAAAGTTTGTCTAGTTTCAGTACATTCGCCAAAATAGCTGCTAAAATACTGAAAATTGGCGATTTTCAACACTATTTTCGAAATTTTTCGTAGTTTCTTGTAATAATATGTATCAATAATGTATACTGAACATAATACTGCCGAAAAATATTTTTTATCTAAAAGTTGAATTTTCGGGTTTGTATGAGATTTTCAAAATTTCAAACCTAATGCGGAGGCAGAAGATGTTGATTTAAAAAGCTGAAAATTTGCACAAAGGCTTCATAGACTAAGGGGCATTGATTGATAACTATTAGGTTTGCTAATTCCAGAAAAGTGTTTTTTCGCTCCACCCTAGTCCGTACCCTGCCATTCGATCTTGAAAGTCATTTTTTTAGTTTTTCGTAAATAACTCGCAAACGGTGGCCCACAGCAAATAAATATGTTAAACAGAAAATATCTACATAAAATTTCCTACAAGAAAGGTTATGTACGTTTTTTCGATAGGATCAATATATACATGGATAATTTAGTAAGAAAGTTTTTTTTAATCGATTACATGCTCCGTTTTTCGTCAATACCTCGTAAACGGTGGCCCACAGCAAAAAAATATGTTAAACAGAAAATATCTACATACAATTTCCTATAAGAAAGGTTATATAACTTTTTTCGCTAGGATCAATTTTTTAGTTGGAAAGTATTTTTAAATAGATATTTGAGCCGTTTTTTGTTGATAACTCAAAAACGGTGGCTCACAGCCAAAAATAATGTTAGACAGAATTAATCTACATAATATTTTCTACAAGAAAGGTTCTATAAGATTTTTCGCTAGGACCAATATTTTAGTTGGAAAGTAAAGCTCTACCGTTGGGCCTTCGGCCCGCCGGTTACGCTTGTTTAAGACACTGAAAATGAAAATGAAAATGAAATATTTATTTTTCAAGTAGGCATATTACAATGCGCATATGAACGTCAAATAAAGCTACGCCGGCTCTAACCCTACGCCTCAGCCTCGAGAAGATTTCAGTCCCCCCTCAGTTGGGAGGGGGGTATCCACTATGGGACCGGCAAGAAACTCGGCGGGCAACTTCTTTTCAAAACATTACATCTTATAATTAACATGCATTAAATAACAACATACAATTTAACATGCAAAAGTATTCATCAAAGAATATGAACAGACTAGGTACTCTATGGAAATCAATTTCAATAAATTATATTATTGCTTAATAATACGTCGTTCTTCTTCAGAGAAAACATATCAAATTGTCATAGAAGAAAAAGATAATATGAATCTCAATATCATTAAATATGTAATTTACCTACACAACATAAAATATAAAATATTTGATGTGCTTTCTTATCTGAACTGTGTCCTCTATACATAATACAATTATTTTAATTGCTATTCGTTTTTTGTAGTTTCTGGTTCGGGCCATGCATGTTTGTCTGTCAAATAGTCCTCGACTCTGTAATAAGCCTTTAACATCAATGATTTTTTAAGTAGTTCTTAAGAGCTGGGAGGGGTAATCTCAAAGCAGTGTCAGGTAACTTATTATAAAAATGAATGCATTGCCCAACAAATGACTTCTGTACTTTACGGACACGAAACTTCTTTATGGCAAGCTTATTTTTGTTTCTAGTGTTATAATTATGGATATCAGAATTCTTAGTGAAACAGTCTAAATTCTTAACAACATAAATTATACTATCATAAATGTATTGGGAAGCTACAGTTAAGATATTAATTTCTTTGAAGAGTTCTCTTACTGATTCACGTGTTCCTAAGTTGTAAATAGAACGAATGGCTCTCTTTTGTAATACAAAGATAGTCTGTATGTCAGCTGCTTTGCCCCAAACCAGAATACCGTATGACATTACACTGTGAAAATAACTATGATACACTAGGCGAGCTGTCTCAACATTAGTCAGTTGCCTGATTCTCCTAACGGCGTATGCGGCTGAACTTAATTTGCTTGCTAGTTTCTTTATATGAGGACTCCATTGTAGATTTTTGTCCAATGTTAAACCAAGAAACAGTGTTGTATCTACCATCTCTAAGCATTCATCATTCAAAAGTATTTTTGTATCGATTGGTTTAACATTCGGCAGAGAAAATCGAATACATTTGGTTTTCTTAGAATTAAGAAGTAAATTGTTGACAGTAAACCACTGCAGTACATCAGCTAACGTGCTATTAATTACATTGTAATCCGTAGATTTTCGGTCAACATTAAAAAGCAGTGATGTATCATCAGCAAAAAGTACTATTTCACAAAAGTTTTTCACTATACATGGCAAATCATTTATATAAACCAAAAACAGGAATGGACCTAAAATTGAGCCTTGTGGCACTCCTAATTGGACTACAGTCCCGCTAGAGCGAGTTTTGTTAACAACTACTGTTTGTGTTCTATTGCTAAGGTAAGAAGACATAAAGTTTAGGGCATTTATAGACAAACCATAATGTTCTAATTTCAAAATGAGCGTTCCATGATCCACACAATCAAAGGCTTTTGAAAGATCACAAAATATGCCAATTGCATCACAAGAATTTTCCCAAAAATTATATATATGTTTAATGAGTACCGAAGCAGCATCGGTCGTGGAACGGCCCCTTGTGAAACCGAACTGTTTGCTTGTAAGTAATCTATGTCTGTTGAAGTGTCCCAGTAGATCATTTAACATTAGCTTCTCAAAGACTTTACTTAGTACAGGAAGTATTGATATGGGACGGAAATTGGTTATATCACTCGAATCACCCGATTTAAAAAGCGGTATGACTTTGCTACATTTCATAAGATCTGGAAAGGTGCCTTGTGAAATTGAAATATTATATATTACGGCCAAGTAAGGTGCTATTATATCTATGACATGACTAATTACTTTAACTGATGTTCCCCATAAGTCTTCCGTTTTCTTTAAATTGAGTGACTTGAATGTTTTAACAATATTTACAGAGTCTACTTGACTAAATTCAAATGAATTATTACATTTCTTAACATTAGCACAAAGTAATGAATGGGCTTGAGCCGCAGAAGAATGTAAACATTTTGTGGTGTTAACGGCTATATTTGAGAAATAATCTTCGAATGCCGAGGCAACATCGCTGTTCGACACTATTTGTTGATTATCTGATACAATGTTGACTTGACAATCGCGTGATTTACATTTACCAGCTTCTTTATTTATAATACTCCAAGTTGTTTTCACTTTGTTGTCCGACACTTTCAATTTAGAACTAATAAAGTTTTTCTTGGCAGTTAAACACACTTTCTTGAAGATTCTTGAGTAGTTTCTTACATAGTCCAGGAATTCTGAATTCTTGTTCAGCTCTCTCTCACCATAAAGTTCATAAAGTCTTTTTCTACTTTTGTGAATACCTACAGTAGCCCATTCACTAAACTTTGTTTTAACTTTTGACCCACTAATAGATTTCACTTTGAAATTGTTATTAAATTGATTAAGAATTACATTGAAAACATCTTGATACAAATGATTACAGTCATAATGCGAAAATGGTATTATAGACAAACTATGTAGAATTTCATTTTTGAATGATTCCAAGCGAGATCCAGTAATGGGTCTAAGATCCAGTAATGGGTCTAAGATCCAGTAATGGGTCTAAGATCCAGTAATGGGTCTACCATTAGTCGGCCATTTTGAATTTTTTTGATGCAACTTTTTTCTACTCGGGCTCCTGTATGACATTTGATCGAGCACCCCCCGGCTATCTCTTACGGTTTAAAATAATAAAAGATATGAAAAGGGGAAAGTCGCCCGGTCACGATCACTTAAGTGTCGGGCATCTGCTGTTTGCTGGACCTCACCTGCCCCGCATACTGGCAATGTTCTTTAACCTTTGTATATGTCACTCGTACTTGCCATCTGATTTGACCAAAACCATTGTAGTGCCTATTGTCAAAAATAAAACGGGTGACATATCCAATAAGGCTAACTATAGGCCTATATCGTTAGCGACAATAGTGGCTAGGGTGCTCGACGGCTTGCTCAATGTACAATTGGACAAATGTGTAATGTTACATGATGCTCAGTTCGGCTTTCGACCTGGTTTATCCACCGAAAGTGCCATCATCTGTCTAAAGCAAGCCGTTGAGTACTACACACGAAGAAAGACACCTGTGTATGCGTGTTTCCTCGATCTATCCAAAGCCTTCGATCTTGTTAACTATGATTTATTGTGGAAGAAGCTTGACGAAGTGCATTTTCCTATGGAACTTACGCGCATATTCAGATGTTGGTATGGTGGCCAGCGAAATTGTATTCGCTGGGGTAGTGAGTTGTCGGACGAGTATGGTCTGGAGTGCGGGGTGCGGCAGGGGGGGCTAACCTCACCTAAGCTTTTTAATTTGTATATCGATGCCCTGATTGGTGAGCTCAGCAGTACACGTGTCGGTTGTCATATTGATCGGGTTTGTTTCAATAACATTAGCTATGCCGATGACATGGTACTGTTGAGCCCATCGATTGGCGGTCTGAGATTGCTTATTGAGAGGTGTGAGGTATATGCCCGTGCGCATAACCTTAAATATAATGTGACCAAAAGCGAATTTATGGTGTTCAAAGCGGGAAGCAAGTGCCCATCACACATCCCACCCATTCGTTTGAATGGCATGCAGCTGAAAAGGGTTTCATCATTTAAATACCTTGGGCACTTGGTAACCGACGATTTCCGTGATGACGCGGACATTGAGAGGGAGAGGAGAGCGTTGGCCGTCAGGGCCAACATGATAGCTCGCAGGTTTAGCAGGTGTACAGCGCAAGTGAAAATCACATTATTTCGAGCTTTCTGTACATCGCTGTACACCTGCAGCCTGTGGACTCGGTACACGCAAAGGACGTTTAACGCCATGCGCGTACAATATAATGACGCGTTCAGGGTGTTGTTGCGGCTGCCGCGGCATTGCAGCGCGTCCGGCATGTTCGCGGACGCGCATGTGGACGGGTTCCATGCGACGCTGCGTAAGCGCTGCGCCGCGACGCTGCGCAGGGTGCGCGATAGCCACCACAGCCTCCTGAGCGTAGTTGCTGAGAGATGGGACAGTGGCCTCATCAAGCACTGGTCCTCTCTCCACTTATCTCTAGTACCTAAGTTAGTTATTTAAGATTATTTTTAAGTTAACCATAGTTTTATGTTTTAGGTTAAGTTATACTAACAAAATATGGACCTTGTTTGTCTGAAATAAATGCATTTTATTTTATTTTTTAAAAGTTGCCGTACAAAAAAAGTGGAATTTTTTTCCCATTTGTAGCATTTTTCAAATTTTTTTTATATCATTCTAATCTAGACCCTAGAGAGATTCTATGACCAAAATTTGAGCACTCTAGGATAAACTTGAAAAATCGACAAAAAACAAGTCGGCCATTTTGAAAAAAAAATGGCGGCCTCAAAAACTGCCCAGGGTCCTCTATGACATTTGGTCGAGCACCCCTCCAATATCTCCCCCCGTTTAGCCAGGCCGTCCAACATTTTTTGACCCAAGAGTCGCAGACCAGATTCCATATTTTTCCCACATGTCTCCCTGCTCCTTCTATACAAAGACACTTCGACCGTCGAAATCGGTTTAGCCGTTCTCCAGATATAGGGAGAGGTTAGAAATCAGTGGGGTTGCAGCTATATATAAGACCGTATGCCTGTTTGCCACCCACGGGATCAAGATTTGTTAAGTCGCAGTATACAGCATTTCTCGGAACTATCTAGCTACTTACGAAAGCAAGGAGCGCCGGACGATCGAACGCAAGTCCGTTGTCTACGACCTACGAGCGCTCGGCGCAGACTGAGCGGGCCCGTATCCACACAGTGTATTTTATTCGAATTTTAGGTGCTTTAAAAAAATGTCTGTCGACAGAAAGGTATGTCCTATATGTATAATTTTTTTCTTATATGTCAACAAGAAGTTCTAGTTTAGGATAATATTATTTAAGAGTTACAATAAATGCAGAAATCCCAGGAAAAATACATAATGTAAACCTCTTTTTATCGAAAAAATGGGGAAGATACGGAAGGTTATTTATTAAATCCACCATTTCAAAATTTTCAAATAAATCTTAAAATGTCAAACTATGATTACCTCGTACAGAACGGGGAGCATGGTCGCGCGATAGACGATAAAATAGCAGGCCGTCCCTATCGCACTATTTGTAAGTGCGATATCCGGACGGCCTGATATTTTATCGTCTATCGCGCGACCATGCTTCCCGTGCTGGATATAACAAATAGGATTGTGATCATTTATTACCCCAAATAACATATTTAACAGCACAATCACGATTCTAAACGAGTGATCCCACTACGAAATTTGAAAACGTCTACCGAAAAAACTGATTTGTTTTAAGTATAAAAAGACATATTTTAAAATATTATATTATGATTAACTAGCTTAAGATATGTTCTTTTAGGAACATTATCAGTTTTTTAATAATCACTTAAGTATAGTTTCTTTATAGTTTTGAATGAAAAATGTTACATTTTGCAAAAAACACTCTTCTTTAGGAATAAGGCCTCTTAACCTTGGTTGATTCCGTTTCGCGCTACTTAGATAGAGGGATGCAGGTGGACGTGCTGTACTTTGATTTAAAAAAAGCCTTTGATCGCGTAGATAACGACGTACTCTTAAGCAAATTATGCAGCATTGGTTTCTCGCCTAAACTGTTTTGCCTTTTTGCTAGTTATCTACGTGATAGACGGCAATATGTGCAGCACGGATGCTTTGTGTCGAGTGCCTACCCCACCCGTTCCGGGGTCAGTCAGGGCTCTATTCTGGGTCCTCTGCTCTTTGGTGTTATGGTCAATGATCTGGCCTTGGTGCCTAAGCATGCGCAATGCCTACTCTATGCTGACGACCTGAAACTAATTTACAGGGTCCAGGAAGATTCTGACTTACAATCTTTACAAAGTGATATTGATCGGGTTTATGAATTGAGTCTTGTAAACAAACTTCTGAAACTTCAGTTCAATGTTGACAACTGTGCGGTTATTACTTTTTGTAAAGCGCGTAGTCCCCTGTGTAGGCAGTATCTCCTGGGGTGGAAACCCATCGCCCGTGTCACATTGATACGGGACTTGGGGGTTGTTTTAGATTCCCACCTTAACTTTCATGAGCACATGACAATGCTTGCTGCAGACTGTTACCGCAGGCTTGGGTTTGTTGTCCGCAACGCCAAAGAATTTGACAATCCCCGGGACATAAAGCTTCTTTATACTGCCCTCATGAGAAGTAAGCTTGAGACAGCCTCAGCCGTTTGGAATCCCCATGAAGCGCCCTACATCCTGCTGCTCGAAAAGGTCCAAAAAAACATTTTTGCGTTTCTTTTATAAAAAAATGTACGGGTATTACCGATTCTTGTACCCAACAAAATTCCTTTTGGGGACGTTGGGTTTCTTCTCGTTAGAAGTTAGGCGTAATGTCGTGCTGATGTCTGTTGCATGTGGTATTTTGAAGGGGAGTCAGATTGCCCGGTTTTAGTATCCCAGCTGGTCCGTCTATTTGTTCCCTCTGTGACGAAATATGCTTTTCGTGATGCCTACATTCACGAAAAGCATATAACCCCTACTGGCGGTGCCGGCCGCTCGAACCGTGTTTTGCCGCAAGTAACCGCTAGTTCGTGCACTGCAAATAGTGAATGAGTTTTTAGACGTGGCACCTAATGTTGATATTCTTGCGAGCAGATGGGCGTTTATACGTGACGAATGCATGAGGTTTTGTGTGGGATTGGATGCTAGGCCTTCATCTGTTATTTATTAGTTATGTTATGGTATGTAATGTTTTGATTTTGCTGTTTATTTAATATTTAATTTTGTGTTACTTGTTGTAATGTTTATTTAAAATTCACGGTGCTTTAGTTTTGTATACTGTCATACTGTGTAATTTTCTTTGTGTAAATAAATAAATAAATCTATTTAAATATAATAATATTTTTTAACGTTATCATTATCAATTTTAGGATCAATAGATCCTAGCGAAAAAACGTACAAAACTTTTATTGTAGCAAATTTTATGTTTGTTATTCCCGTTGAAGATTGATTTAGCTGTGGACCACCGTTTTCGAGTTATTTGCAAAAAACGGCTCGTGTAATCTATTTAAAATACTGTCCTACTAAAATATTGATCCTAACGAAAAATCATACATAACGTTTCTTGTAGCAAATATTATATAGATTATTTCTGTTTAATATTATTTCTGGTAATGGGGCACCGTTTTTGATGTTATTAACAAAAAGCGGCCCATGTAATCTATTTCAAAATACTTTCCAACTACAATATTGATCCTAGCGAAAAAACGTATAGAACCTTTCTTATAGGAAATTTTATGTAGATTTTATTCTCGTGAACATTTTATTTAGCTGTGGGCCACCGTTTACGAGGTATTTACAAAAAACGGCCCATGAAATCTATTTAAAAATATTTTCCAACTAAAATATTGATCCTAGCGAAAAATCTTATAGAACCTTTCTTGTAGGAAATATTATGACGATTAATTCTGTATACCATTATTTTTGCTGTGAGCCACCGTTTTTGAGTTATCAACAAAAAGCGGCCCATTTAAAAATACTTTCCAACTAAAATATTGATTCTAGCGAAAAAACGTATAGAACCTTTCTTGTAGGAAATCTTATGTAGATTTTTTTCTCGTGAACATTTTATTTAGCTGTAGGCCACCGTTTACGAGGTATTTACAAAAAACGGCCCATGAAATCTATTCAAAAATACTTCCCAACTAAAATATTGATCCTAGCGAAAAATATTATAGAACCTTTCTTGTAGGAAATATTATGAAGATTAATTCTGTGTAACATTAGTTTTGGCTGTGAGCCACCGATTTCGAGTTATTAACAAAAAACGGCCCATGAAATCTATTTAAAAATAATTTCCAACTAAAATATTGATTCTAGCGAAAAATGTTATAGAACCCTTCTTGTAGGAAATATTATGTAGATTAATTTTGTGTAACATTAGTTTTGGCTGTGAGCCACCGATTTCGAGTTATTAACAAAAAACGGCCCATGTAATCTATTTAAAAATACTTTCCAACTAAAATATTGATTCTAGCGAAAAATGTTATAGAACCTTTCTTGTGGGAAATATTATGTAGATTAATTCTGTTTAACATTATTTTTGGCTGTGAGCCACCGAATTCGAGTTATTAACAAAAAACTGCCCATGAAATGTATTTAAAAATACTTTCCAACTAAAATATTGATTCTAGCGAAAAAACGTATAGAACCTTTCTTGTAGGAAATATTATGTAGATTAATTCTGTCTAACATTATTTTTGGCTGTGAGCCACCGTTTTTGAGTTATCAACAAAAAACGGCCCAAATATCTATTTAAAAATACTTTCCAACTAAAAAATTGATCCTAGCGAAAAAAGTTATATAACCTTTCTTATAGGAAATTTTATGTAGATATTTTCTGTTTAACATAATTTTTTGCTGTGGGCCACCGTTTACGAGGTACTGACGAAAAACGGAGCATGTAATCGATTAAAAAAAAACTTTCTTACTAAATTATCCATTTATATATTGATCCTATCGAAAAAACGTACATAACCTTTCTTGTAGGAAATTTTATGTAGATATTTTCTGTTTAACATATTTTTTTGCTGTGGGCCACCGTTTATGAGTTATTTACGAAAAACTAAAAAATTGACTTTCAAGATCGAATGGCAGGGTACGGACCCCACCTCATGTCATGGCATTATTTTTCCATGGCTATTTAGACCCTCATCTTTCACTGGTAAAAATGACAGACTGCCTCAAGAACCTTTTTTGGAATTTTTTTTTTTACCACTTTGTACCGTTCTGGCACGGTGAAGGACCCGGCCAAATGATCTGGCATAAATACTATGCGACTTCTGAGGAACTCTATTTTCACTTTTTAATAATTCCAGGTTGCCTCAAACACCTTTTTTGGGCCTCAAAAAATTAAATCTTTAAAAATTCATAGCTCGATAAAGCCCCGCTCCCCAGCTGCCAGACTTGCAGACCTGATGTTGGCTATGATCAGAGAAGCATCTGAGCACCTTTCCAGGTTGCCTCAAGGACCTACTCCAAAATCCTGCCAGCTCTTGGACCATTTAGGCTTGACGCCAGATTGCCTCCCATACGAACGTGTCAAGTCCCTGAGGTCGATCCTTCGCGTTTTTTGGCCAAGTACTATCCGAAATCAAGACCTGTGGAGTATATGCCAGCAAACACCCATTTAAGAGGAAATCGCGACACGAAAATGGAGATGGATTAGACACGCTCTTCGGAGAGGGGAAAGAAATAACGCAAGCACTACTTTCGGCTGGAAACCGCAAAATGCAAGCCGCGGCCCCGGGCGCCCTGTCCACTCATGGAAGCGGTCCGTCGAAAATGAGCTACGAGCGGCGGGTTTGAGCTGGAGCGAGGCCACAAGGGTCGCTGAAGATAGGAAGGCGTGGCGCGAGCTTGTGAAGGCCCTTTGCACCTCTGGGGTACCTTAGGACTACAACAACAACAACAACAACGAATGTGTTAACAGAGGCAAGGCATTCCTAGTATTACCGGTATTCGAACTTCGAACAGACCAGTCGTCAAATTATGCCTTTTAAGAAGACTGATTAATTATTACCATATTATATATCATAATTAACTGACTCCTGAATTCAAAGTGAATTTTGGCCTCCAAAACAAGATCGCGCCACGTATCCGATCCTGTGCAGCCTATGTTAAATTATTTTGGGTGCGTTTTCATACAAAAAATTTTTTTAAAAACAAAAATTAAAAAAAATTAAAAAAAAACGATTTTTTTTTTTTTTTGTTTTTTTATAGGCGTATACGGGGCATTAAAGGGGAACGAAAATTCGATTATTTTTGCGCTACGACGCACCGTTTAGGAGATACAGCCATCCAAAGTTACTATTTTCAGTAGACTTTATTTATTTCATACCATGTTTGAGAAAAGCACTATACATACCTCGGCGGGAAATGGGGTTGCCCGCCTCAGACCTATCCGGTCTATATGTCTTCGGCCGGCAACCCCATTTGTCCCGGCCTCTGTAGTAATGTACTATAAAATGTTACACGACTGTTTTGTCATTATCATCCTCCTTGCGTTATCCCTGCATTTGCCACGACTCATGGGAGCCTGGGGTCCGCTTTAACAACTAATTCCAAGATTTGGCATAGGTAGTTTTTACGAAAGCGACTGCCATCTGACCTTCCAACCTGAAGGGTAACATGGCTTTATTGGGATTAGTCCGGTTTCTTCACTAGTTATTCCTTCTCCGAAAAGCGAATGGCAAATATTAAATGTCATTTCGCACATAAGTTTTGAAAAACTCACTGGTACGAGCCGGGGTTTGAACCAGCGACCTCCGGATTGAAAGTCGCGCTTTTTACACGCCTTTTTTGTACCATCTCGTAAAGCACGCCATCTGGCGAGCAGATCTGTAGCTACACTAACGAGGAAGTGGTCGTATTGTATGTCAGTGGTCCGGCTGACTCACTCGGCGAAATTACCTGATCCCCAGTTAGGAACAGTTTAATAAAATATACATACTTACTGTTGAACTTCAAAGAAACCGCTCTGATTCATTACTGACATCGTCGATTTTTCCAGTACATTACGACACAACTGCAGAAAAAAGTATATTCGAAGCAAATGGCGACAAATTAAAACACACTGAGAGAAATTTGCATTGTGAATTTAACAAGTTCGACTTGTTGCGGTTTATCCGTTTGAATCAGCCAAACGTATGTTTAAAACAATATTATGTGTCAGGTTGTTTTTATAAAATCGACTTATTGGTTCAAATATATTGCCGATTCAAATGACAAGTAGCTTGTTGTTGTGAACCAAAGAGCACGTAGGCGCTATTTTAACCAAAAAACTTGTTGAACGAACATGAAAACTGGTTGTATTTTCTCTCAGTGCAACATTTAAGAGTTACAAATTTTAATCGCTAAAAAGTTCAAATTAAGATAACCTAACCACAAAATTAAAATTTTGAAAAAACCCCCGACTGTGACATAGTGGACCGATTTTCATGAAACATGGCTAAGAACACTCTCGACTAACTCAGCTTTCAGACAAAAAAAACTAAATCTATATCGGTTCATCCGTTTGGGAGCTACGATGCCACAGACAGACACACACACAGACAGACAGACTGACAAACAGACAGACAGACAGACACGTCAAACTTATAACACCCCGTCGTTTTTGCGTCGGGGGTTAAAAACTAGACGCTTGTAAACACAAACCCCCTTATTCATAAAAGTACTCTAAAGTAATCAAGTCGATAAAGTTCGTTTTCAGTAGGTTTTCAGGAGGGCCATTTGTACTGAAAAACGTCGTACGATACACGTGCGAAAAGAAAATTCGTAACTCGTGTCGATTTAACACTCCCTTCGGTCGTGTTTTAATTTATCGCCACTCGTTTCGAACTTCCTTTTTACGCACTTGTATCGTAATGTACGATTGTCCCTTTCCGACGTATTGGTGTGATAGAAAAGGACAAACGAATTTTATCGGCTGATAACTTTAGAGTACCTACGTTTATGAATAAATGGGAAAAAGTTCAATAACAAAATCAGAATTCATTTATTCGCATAACATAGATACAATAAAAGCTCAAATTTGCTACAATTGACCTGAAACTAAATATGAAAGGGTTCCATAATCTCATAATTAACATAGTTGTACTTGAGAGGTTGTACCCTTGTCACAGTTGGTAATCTACGGAGATCTTACTTAAGTTTTCTACATTATTACTTGTAGTGTATGTTAAGTTTTCAAATTATGTTATGTATACGCAAAAACGACGGGGTGTTATAAGTTTGACGTGTCTGTCTGTGTGTGTGTCTGTCTGTGGCATCGTAGCTCCCGGACGGATGAACCGATTTAGATTTAATGTTTTTTGTCTGAAAGCTGAGTCGATGCGCTTGGCGATGCGTTGCGACGCGACGGCGACGGTCGCGCGATCGTCGTCCAGGCAAACCACGGCTTAGGACACGTGTTCTAACTTAATTTAGGAGAGAAAAAATTCAAGCTTTGTTCTAAACCCGTGGCTACAATACAGAGTACTTTTGTCTAACGTGATGTTTTATGCACGATTAAATAATATATACATATATACTTTTTCTACTTATTACAAAAGATTTTCTGGAAAATTCACTGCTCACTGAGCGTCCATCGAACACCTTAACAATTTAAATAGCATCTTCCTTTCAAGTACGTCTCCAGACGTTTGTCACCTGCTCCCTTGTTTGCCAAACCCTCTAGTTTGCGCAAGCGCATTTGCGTTCGCCTTAAAAAGCGTGTTTGCGTTGTTTGCACTGTTTGCGTTGTTTGCGTATTTGACGTTCTTTTGAGCATTAATGATGTTTGGCGCTGCGGGTAATTATAGGTTTTTACACTTGCGTTTTGTGAGGGTAAGGATGAATTTCTTAGAAATGGCGAAGTCGTCTTGAGTTTTTTTACTAGGTACCTACTTTTTTAATGATGATGTTCGAAGTGTATCGGCACTTTTCAGAGAGATTCTGGTCTACCTTGATTTACCTACCTGTTTCTCATTAAAAAAAATGTTGATGCTATTTTGCAGGGAAGTAGCATGTAAGGCCCACTTGCACCAACCACTTAACTCAGGGTTAGTTGCAAAACACTGATTTAAACTTTCACGATTATTACACATCATTATTTTTAAAATCGGGACTTAATCAAACAACACGTGCCGCTTGTGCGTGCTTAGACAAACGTGCCGTTGCGGCCTATCGTGAGTCAGATTTCTTCTCCCACTTACGATCTTGCAAAGCATGTTGGATCGGTGTTGCAGCCGCTTGTGGGTGGTACGTCGTCTTTCGTGAAGGACTCTCGTCACTTTATAGACATCCTCAAAGAAGTAACGCTGGAACCAGATGAGATAATGGTGAGTTTTGATGTGGAGTCACTTTTCACCAATGTTCCCGTTAAAGAATGTCTAGAAGTTGTCAGAAGGAAACTGAGCGATAGTGGCATGTCGGAGACAATAATGGTGCTGCTGAGGAACTGCTTGGAAGGGAGCTACTTTTTGTATCGCGGAAAACATTACCTCCAGATTGATGGGGTTGCCATGGGTAGTCCTGTGGCACCGGTTCTGGCAAACATCTGGATGGAGCATATCGAGGCCAGTGTAGATCTGCAGCCTTGGGCAGTGAAGTTGTGGAAGCGATATGTGGATGATGTTTTCTGTATTATGAAGGGTGGTAAGCAGGAGGTGGAGCAACTTCTCCAATATCTTAATTCTATTCATCCAAGGACTAAGTTTACGTACGAATTAGAATCACAGCGCAGTTTGCCATTCTTAGACGTGAAAGTGATTGGTCGAGTGGACGGAACCCTAACTCACACTGTTTACAGAAAGCCTACGCACACTGACAGGTATTTGAATGCCCTTTCTCACCACCACCCGCGCCACCTGCAGTCAGTTGTCTCATCGCTGGTGAATAGAGCGTATGATCTGTGTGACCCTGAATATTTGAAGGATGAGTTGTCACATATTCAGGAGGTGCTTAGAAGGAACGGGTACAAGAATAAAAAGTGGCAACCTAGACGGAAGGCAAGGGGGAAACGTCCTGAGGTGTCCAGACAACCGGCATTTCTGCCGTATGTTAAAGGTGTGACGGATAAGGTTGGTACAGTACTTGGAAAGTACTCTATAAAGACGGTGTACACGCCATTATCCAAAGTTGCAGGAAGCCTAAGATCACCTAAGGACGTTATACCGTTTCAATCACCTGGCGTTTATAAAATTGATTGCAGTTGTGGTAGCTCCTACATTGGAGAAACTAAGCGCACCATAGAAGAAAGGGTAAAGGAGCACATCGCGGCTGTGAAAAATCGTCAGGTCAACAAGTCTGCCGTGGCTGAACATTTGTTAGAGTCAGGGCCAAACCACTGGATCGAACTACATGACCCTAAAGTCCTTTCCACGGAACGCCATTTCTACAGTAGAAAAGTGCGTGAAGCCATTGAAATCAAAAAACATCGCAATTTCAATCGGGACGAAGGTTTTAGGATCTCATCCACATGGAATCCTGTCATTAATAAGTGTAAGCCGAAAATAATATCGACAGTCGTTAAATCGAATATCGTCAGTGTTGTATGTCGACAGAGTAACATCCCTAGTGCGCAAACAGTTCAAGTTGATAATCAAAACCAAGTGCGGGTAGTTCGAAAAACTCGCGCGGCTGTCAGAAGGTGTTGATGTCATTTCAAGCCAGTCTTCTCCGAGACCACGGGGACAACGCCGTCCTTGAAACGTTGGAGGTCAGTTTAATATGTAGTTATACGCGATTAAGTTCAGGGTTAGTTGGCTGTCATCTGTCAAATTCATAAAATGGTGGGTGAAACTTCGGGTTAACCCTCCATTTTCGTTGGTGCAAGTGGCCCTAAGTGTGTGATTGATAGAGGTATATTTCTAAACACTTTTCATCTTGCTTTCAACACGCGAAAATGTATTTGTTATGTCTATCTGTAAATATACAGAAATATTTTACATAGAATATATGCATGATTCCACCAAATAACTACCAAAGTATCATCATGATTGGTATATATTTTGAGATGGTCTGACTGTGTGAAGAAGTCGACTGGCGGCAGCCTATATCGTGCAGTCCACATGGCTTATGACCGCGTTCAATGGAGACACGCTACTTGTGGTCGCGATCCTCAGCATTGAGGGAACGAGGAAGAAGAAGAAGAATATATTTTAAAAGTAGAAACAAGTTCATATTATTGTGGAAAGGTGCAAAATCCTTTTAACAGCGTAAAACTTGTTTCTCTAAGTTTACTACTACTTACTTCACTGGCTCAGCGACCCAAAAAGGATCTTGGCCTCCGACACAAGAGATCGCCACTCTGCCCTATCCTGCGCCACTTCACGCCAGTTGGGTACACCAAGTGCGGACAGGTCTTTCAGGGCTTCGTTTTCCACCTGGGCGTCCCACATATGCTCTTCTCACACCACGATCCTCTCCCATCCTTTCCAGGTGGCCAAGCCAGCGGAGTCGTGTGGCTTTGATCTCGCCAATTCTGTTTCTCTAAGTAAATAAAACAAAAAGTGTTAATATATTTTTATCGCGTTTCATTTCTATAATCGCCTATCTGACATAAATAAAGATTATTAGTGAATTTTTTAATCATTTTATCATATTAAAACTAAAAATAAATTGTATTATTTTAATGTACCTTCATTTACTGTAAATTAATTACCAAAAATTTTGCTCTTATTTTAAAATAATTAATCATTAAATAAGCTTTTACAATACGCTGAACATTGTAATTAAAAGTGTCAAGTTGAAAATTGTTTAATATAACATTTAACGTACAGGTAATTGAACTACACGTTTCACTTATTACGATTTAGTATTATGTACTGGCTTTTGGACATATATTATATTATATTGGATAACATTTGAAGAGTATAATAATTAACAATTTGAATAATCAATGGAATCTGGCGTTATTTTGCGGAAATTAATGATAGTCAAAATCACAGAACTAGATTTAGGTGAAAGAAACAAGTTCATCTATTTGTATAGGGACCGAGCGTGTCAGATTGTGTACTGAAGTTGTTACCTGCCTGTGATTGCAAATAATATGTCTAAGGACCTTGAGTGTTCCTAATTTTTTGAGTGTTACGTAACGAGGCATTTTTAATGTTTTTGTTGACTTTAACTTACAAAAATTGACGCCTGAAAGCTGCAAGCTGCGATTAAAGACGGGCAACTCAGTGGATTTTACTGAGTTCATTTCACACGCTAATTAGATACGTTTGCTTGATCTAAATCAACTTACTTTAGTCCATGAATAGATAACGCGCTAGTCAGTCAATGCTAACCCGTGTTATACTTACCTATTTACTTGGGTATTCTTACATTCAAGTAAAATTCCCACCGCGAAAATAAATACGCTAACTACCACCAAAAATACAAAACTTGACACGTGTTTCGCCTCTCCACGAGGCATCCTCAGGAAATGATGGAGATTTTGACGGTCCGAGGTCTGGTAAGTTGTCAACTGAGTAGCTGACTTGCAGTTGCTGACTTCTTTTTTTTTTAATTAAATGGCTTTAAATTAAAGTCCATTGATTACTTAATGGCAATTAAATTGCAATTGATTGGCAATTCATTTGGAAGCGCTGGTGGCCTAGCGGTAAGAGCGTGCGACTTTCGATCCGGAGGTCGCGGGTTCGAACCCGGCTCGTACCAATGAGTTTTTCTGAACTTATGTGCGAAATGTCATTTGATATTTGCCAGTCGATCGAAAACATCGTGAGGAAACTGGACTAATTCCAGTAAGGCCTAGTTACCCTTCGGGTTGGAAGGTCAGATGGCAGTCGCTTCCGTAAAAACTAGTGCCTACGCCAAATCTTGGGATTAGTTGTCAAAGCGGACCCCAGGCTCCCATGAACCTTGGCAAATGCCGGGATAACGCAAGGAGGATGATGAAAAATTAGGATTATTTCGCCAGTGTCAAGGTGATATGAGCTAATATTAAATTGGTGATTTTGGTATGGTAAGTACGACAGTGTACGGTGAGTTAGCACTTGTAAATTGATAGCTAGATTTTACAAGAGCACGTGGACTGCTGGCTGTTAAGATTAATTCTTCATCAGCTTCTCACTACAACATTAGTTTACTGCATAATAAGCTATCGATATTAAACTTTAAAAAACATTAATGAGCAAGAGAAAAATAAATTATTCACGACAAGAGACCGCTAAAATGGCGCTCGAACTGGAAGTCCCCGCTGACTTCTATTATGAAGTGGAACTTCTGATGCGACTTTCAACTGACAGCGCTAACACTCAGTCATTGTTACGTTGCGCGAAATGCCGCTCACTCAGCGCGTAGCAGTGTTACGTTGCGCAACTCAGTCAGTCACTCACTAATTCACTCACTCAGTCAGTGAAGAATGGTTTTGAATGGTGGAATGGTTGGTTTTATACTAAGATCGAGTGCAAAATGAGTTTTTTTTTAATAATTTGAGCAAATAGCAAAGTAAAAGATTTAAAACAGTACTTAAAAATAAAGACGTAACAAAACGCAAAAACGTGATGGTAACTTGACAATTTGTTTTTAGGTTACGTTACGAAGTTATGTTACGAAGTTTCACTTCTGCCGCGCGGAGAAACTCCTCGCACTGTTTTTTTTTTTGTAGCTCATTATTATGTCTAAGTCAAAAATGAAATTTTTATTTGATGAAACGTAATTTTTTCCACTAACTCACCATCTGTAACAAGGACCCTTTGGGGTAGGACAGCCACACTTAATTGGATATACATTTCTATTTTAGGCATAGAACAAACTTTGGATTAGCGTGAGCAAAGTTGTAGCGTTTAGGTTCCGCCCAAAACTTTTGTTTTTTCTTGTGTGTTTACTAAGCCAGGCGGTAAATAAATGACTTATATAAATACCTCATGCTTTAGTAGATTTGTTCCTTAATCTTTTATAGGTAATTTAGTACGCTTTGTCGTTAATTTGATTTTTAAAAGTTTAAGTACAGCGGGAAACATATCGACTGGGGGGCAATTGTAACTGATCCATTTTTCCATGTTTTACAATGTTTGTATTATCAAATAGATTGTCAGCCTGTTATACCTATAGGGCACGCGTGTTTAGTGGACACATGTGGAACTCAACTTAATGGTGTAATAATGGAAAAAATGGAACAACTACAATTGTCCTCCAGTCGATATTTGCGCTGCTGTACCTTATGCGAATTTGTTTCAATTTTTATAAAGATTTGATCACTCAGGGCTTAAAATCTTTTCTATGAAAAGTTTTTGAAGCTTCATTGCTTCAAGTCGTTTAAAAATAATTCAATTTCAAAATCAACATCAACGTCTGTTAAAGACGAAATGAATCCTAAAGTATTTCATATCGATAGTTTTCTGTCACGCGTAACTTTCAATTGAGACTAGTATATTATTATGTGAGTGGCCGACTGGCAACTTGAGAACTTATCACTTAACTTATACGATTGCGGCTATTACATCTATCTCAAGAACGACTTATTTTGGAAGGAAATACTAGCGTTATTCGAAGTTTAGAAAGGTTATTCTGTTTTGACATTACCAGTGCCCCGGCCTAGCAGAAAGTGACAATCGTTGACGGCATCGTCTGGGTCTGGAGCAGCTACAGCGAGGAAATGTCGCCAGCATCCTTGGAACAATGCCTCAATCGCCTATTATAGTTATAAGGTACCTATTAAGTTTTATGTTTAGTCAAAGTTATAATAATTATATCAAATATCAACTCAATATTTTGAATCTGAATGCTCTTCTAGAGTAATAAAGCGCCGAACTCAGGGAAGTAATGTAAAAATTGATATTTTACGACCACTGGTATTTTAATGGATGTAAATTGGGGTTGCGAAAATTCTACTAAAAATCATAGTTATTTGCGGACTACTTTGTTGCTTACTTCAATGATAGTACGATTTTACTTATACTAATAAATAAATTATAGTGGAATTGACATTGAAGGATATGAGTTTATAATAGATCGACCGCAACGCCGGGTAGTGCTCGTTGACATCACCATCCCCCATGATGAGAATCTCGTGAAAGCCGAGAAGGACAAGTACAGTAAGTACCTAGACTTGGCTCACGAGATAACCGCCATGTGGGATGTTGATTCAACGATCATTGTTCCTAGCGAGAGTCTCTTAAGATGTTGGTCGAGACTCTTCGCTATGAGAGCGTTCGCTAAAACGACTATCGGAACAATGATCGTATAATATTATTATTATTAAATTGGGCTAGCGATAGTAATCAAAAAAAACTAGGTTTAAAAATATTGATATAAAAAACCAAAGTTCGTAACACACTAGTAACTAATAAGACTAGACATCAAATGAAATGAAAATATTATTCTCCAATTTCCTAGTCTTTCACATTCTAAGAACGAAACGGTCAAGAAAGTACTTTTGATATTTGAAATAACTCGCTTAAAAGTTTCAACAGTTTGAACAGGCAACAACTCTACACATTGACAAATGCACTGATTCGATACTTATTATACGCCAATATGATACCTAGATACGATGCGAATGATAGTTATTATCTAATTTAGTAGCTTAAAATATAACTTACCTACAATGCTGTTTATAATAAATAGGTACGAGTAACTTAAATCCGTACATTATTTAAATAATTGCTGAATAACAATTGGTCATACCTGAAACAAAGTAGACATAAATTAACTAATATATACAATACAATACAATACAAATACTCTTTATTGCACACCTCAATACACGAAACAACATAGCAAGTATAAACAACAACTTAAGAGGTAAAACAAGAGGCGGTCTTATCGCTAAAGAGCGATCTCTTCCAGACAACCTAGGTAGTGGAGAATAATAAATTTAACCTTGTAAGTAGGTGTACTAAATGTAGACTTAGAGGAAATCTAGCACAAACTATACTACGCAAAACAATATACTACACACATAAAAATAAAATACAATCATGTGTACAGATAAAGTCAACCCACGATAAGTTTGCAACGATTTTGACAGCTTCACAGGTGTAACTGTTATTTTAAACGTCAAACGTCGATGAAATAACGACGTTTACTTAATCCTTACACTTTACAATGGCAGGGCTATCCTTTTTTTTGCAAACTTATCGTAGGTTGACTCATGTATAAATAAAAGCAACGGTTCTACGAAATATATATCTCCCATATTCGTAATAAGTAATCCATCCGGAACTGTAACTATTCCTCTCGAACGTTCTATGTTACCATTTCATCACATCTCATGTTACCAATTCATCACAAGGCCATTTCAAACATCGACATAACATTATAATATTTTTTTTTTAGTTTGTTCAGAAACCAAACAGTCACATAAACAAATTACATATTGGCAATACAAAAATGTACTGCAGAAAAAGAAAACAAAAACAAAAGACCCGGAGGTTCATAATAATGTTCACTTAATGAATATTAGAAAACAGCATAACGTAACGTAATACAAGAAAATTAAACTAATTATTTAATGTTTTTTTAATATTTTAATTATATTTGACCTAAAGAACCTTTTCTAAAAGTTAACTGTGTAAATCTTAGAAAGATTCTAAATAAATCTATTTATTTTATTTATTTATTTGGATATGATACAAACGGCCATACAAAAATATCCATACAGTTTCTTCTCTTAATCTAGACCTATAGTTTCCATTTTTCTTAAACAATCTTTATACAAATCACAAAAGAAGACCTACTTAACATTTGTGTAGGATTCTTCCACATTTGTAATTTGTATAAGTCATCTGAAGCTGTCTTTCTGTCGAACGTTCTGTGTTACCATTTCATCAAAACCCATGTTACCATTTCATCACAAAGCCACTTTAAACATCGACATAGCATTGTGTGGCACAAAGAAAACTTTTCCTTACATATTCCCTAAGAAACTACCGTCTTGAAAGGCGAAGTTGTGCATTTAATTATCGCGAAAGAGTTACAATGCAGTAACCTATTTCAGTTGATGGAATAAAATATTACAGCAGTGTTTTCATATTTAAGGTGCGATTTAGATTTCTGCTGCAATATTGTTGCGCTACTTGAGCTGCACTGCTGTTTTCACGCCAGAATAAAATTACTACAGCTCCTGACTACCGCAAATGTCAAATTGATTTAATAAAATTTTTGAAAGTACTTTTTGTTTTAGAAAAATAGTGGTGTAAAATAATTACCGCTGCAGATTTTCAAAGCGACATTACATACAAACTGCCAGCTGCATTTCTATTGCAAGAGCCAATGCTCCTAGTTTTGAAGTTTGCGTTAATAACGCTGATAACAGTACCCCTTCAATAATCATCATCATATGCCTTAACGTCTATTGCAGACGATTTATGGTGTAATATTCGAAGAGCACCTTTTCTGATGACTTATTAGACCGATGCGAGACCGACATAGTCTACCGCAGAACTGACAAGAGAAGTTTGCGGAAATCTGAAACACCTTGACGTCGCTTCCGTCTCTTATTAGCGAGTGCAGCAAACCATGACTCGTCGCAAATTTTGCGACTCTCCGCAATGCATTTGCGCCACTCCGTTCGTTGTTCTGCAACCTTCTCCCAGAGTCGGTAGTCAATATGAAAGGCAATCATGTCCTTCTTTGCGCAGTCTTTAAAACGAAGGAACGGCCTTCCAATGCTCCCTTCAAGACTACAGTAACGCTAATGCAGTCAAATCTGTACGATGCCTTTACAGAGCCGGCGTTGTTTTAATATTTATTTAATTTTTAGCCTGTGTACATGTTCTTTGAAAGCTTGTACCAACTAGTACAGTATTCCATATAATGAAAAGTTTTACTACTATTAGAAAGGTACACTAGTTATTTGAAAAACCCCTATGATAAAATGTTATAACATAAAATCATGACTAACTCTGAAAAAATCTGTTTAAATCATATACTACAAATCGCCATCATCCAGTTTTTTTACACTTTTCCGCCATTTAATCTTTTTTTTTTTTTTTATTTAGATGTAGGATCTGGGAAAAGTAATTTAAAAAGTCCAGTTTATATTTTGGCTAGTTTATTCAAAAACTAGCTTTTTCCGCGCCTTCGCTCGCGTTAGAATGAGACAAAAAGTAGCCTGTCACTTTCCATCCCTTCAACCATTTAAAAAAACACGTCAATTCGTCGCTCCGTTTTGCCGTGAAAGACGGACAAACAAACAGACACATACACTTTCCCATTTATAATATTAGTATGGATATATACATTGTAGCCAAATGGCAGCAATATGCATTTAAGGGTTAAAACTTGGTTTATAATTATGTTAAAAAAGCTAAAATTTCATTAATTTCACAATGAAATAAAAACCTCTTAGAATAACAAAGTTACGAAAAAGCTCGCTCTCGCTAATAAGTGAGTGGCACTGACTGCTGTTTAACGCTACTTTCAACTTTGATTTTCTTCAGCTTTTTTTCTTTCTTTTCTCAAAAAGAAATTATATTTTAATAAGTGATAATATCCATACTTCCATACTAATATTATAAATGGGAAAGTGTGTGTGTTTGTTTGTCCTTCTTTCACGGCAAAACAGAGCGATGTATTGACGTGATTTGTTAAGAGGAGATAGTATTGAATAAATAAATAAATATTAAATATTATCAGAGATTATGGTTTGTGCTGAGGCCCACGGTAAGCTCAAGGAGGCTTGTGTTGTGGGTACTCAGACAACGATATATATAATATATATATACTTATATACATAGAAAACATCCATGACTCAGGAACAAATATCTGTGCTCATCACACAAATAAATGCCCTTACCGGGATTCGAACCCGATTCGAATTTAATGATAATGAGATATTCGATAGAATCGAATTGTGCCTAAGAGGCCACAGTACTGGCTGTAGACGGAATACTGTCATATTTTGTATTTGGTATAGCAACCGAATCTTTGATATGTTTGTTTACGTTTTGTAAATCAGTCGGTCAATAACAGTTCTCATGTAAACATTGAATAAATTCCTAGTGTGTTTCTTGGTTTCCTTGTGCTATAGATCTCTGCTACATAGTGTTAGACATGTGGGATATCTCCCACAGGTCTAATACTATGTTGAACACTGTTATTGACCGACTAAATTGACTTACAAAACGTAAACAAACATATCAAAGAATCGGTTGCTATACCAAATACAAAATATGACAGTAATCCTTCTACAGCCAGTACTGTGGCCTCTTAGGTACAACTCGATTCTATCGAATATCTCATTATCATTATATTCAACATCCCCCACAGAATAGTTGAAGGGATGGAGAGTGACATAGGCTACCTTTTGTCTGTTTTTAACCCCCCACTTCCCCAAAATGGAGGGTGGAAATTTGTATCGAGCATTCCGCAATTTTCAAAGAACCCCGCAGCAAACATAGGGAAAAAGTGGTTTCAGTCAAATCGCATGAAATTTTAGTATGATGTAGATTTAAGTCTCCTGATTATTTTTTTATAAGGGCACAACTCCCTCAGACTTATACTTTCAGAAATAATCAAGTATATATTTTTCTATTTGCGCGACGTGTTTTTAGAAATCAATATATTATCTAAATGATACCCACTGACAGTTACTGACGTTATAAAGTCAAATTCAGATGATTGCCACCCACCAGCTGTCAGTTATATTCGCCTGTTTATGCTCGTGTATTTTTTATGTAATTGGAGGCAAACGAGCAGACGTATCGCCCATATTATTGATTCGTCGTAATGGTGACACTATTTCCGGATGAATTATAGCAGTTAGCCGTGGTGGATATGGTTAATTAAAATGTGCTTATAATTAAGTACGTAATTATCGAAAATAATAAATCATCTTTATAATGTAGGTAGCTGTCTGTCACATTGACTTTCATTTTATCAGTTATCTATGTTACGAACTCTATGCAAGACAGAGCAAAGCGGAGGAATTACGTAAAATAGGTAATTTACATATATTTTGTATAAAACAATTAAATTAATTATTTTCGAAAGTATAAGTCTGAGAGAGTTGTGCCCTTATAAAAAAATAATCAGCAGACTTAATTCTACATTATACTAAAATTTCATGCGATTTGACTGAAACCACTTTTTCCCTATGTTTGCTGCGGGGTTCTTTAACGTGAGCGAAGCCGCCGGCAAAGCTAGTATGAAAATGCCTTCGACAATGGCAAATGATGTTAGCATTGAAGATCTTCATAATCCGTAGTCATTAAAGACAAACTTAATAAAAAATCATGAACATGACAAGACTTCATTTGAAATAACATAATAAAACATTAGGGACATAAAATTATCTTACAATAAAACTAACTATTAAATCTAAAATTAAACTTAAAATAAAATAAAATAAAAATTAAATTAAATTAAACTAAATAAAACTAAAATTAAACTAAAGTAAATCTAAAAATGGCCCCTGTGGCATAGTACCGAAGACGCTGGCAGCATTTCCTCGCTGGATGGTCAAGCTAATACGCTGAGCGAGGAAGCTGCCAGCTCTTCGGTCGCCGGTGGCGTCTCTTAGTCTCTTCGATAAGTCCTTCTTTGAAACTACGTGTGGCGCCCCTCGGCCACTTGTTCATTCGAATGAACGGCTAGCGTGTAGGTACTTAACGCGCGACCGCGAGCGAGTGACGTAGGCCTGCCTAGGCCATTAGTCACCCTCATATTGACCAGCCAATTTAATTAAACTAAAGTGAATTCCTATTAAGCCTTTTATCACCAACAAAACACGATCGAAATATCTGAATTATAATCCACACATAAATTAGATTAGATTACAGTGATAAACTGTAAACGCGTACAAGTGCGAAGAGACAAATGGTCTTAAGCACCTACTATACTAGTTACTTTACAAGTAGGTAACTGAAGAACAGTGTCATGTGATGTTATTTTTGACGAGTCCCCGAATCCTATTAGAATAGAATAGAATGGAATAGAATGGAATGGAATGGAATGGAATGGAATGGAATGGAACGGAACGGAACGGAACGGAACGGAACGGAACGGAACGGAACGGAACGGAACGGAACGGAACGGAACGGAATAATAAAGATGGATACAAAAATAGAATAGAATAGATTAAAATCTACAGCTACAAATATCTTGGGCATTATCTTACCGACGACCTTAAGGATCATTTAGATATTGAAAGAGAACGCAGGGCGCTGGCGGTGAGGAGTAACATGTTGGCCCGCAGGTTTGCTCGTTGCTCAGATCAAGTGAAAATCACACTTTTTAAAGCTTTTTGTCAGAGTTTTTATACGAGCAGCCTGTGGTTCAAATGCACTCAGAAAGCCCTCAGTGCCCTGAAAGTTCAATATAATAATGGTTTTCGGGTGTTGTTGGGGCTGTCACGCTTCTGTAGCGCTTCTAAAATGTTTGCGGAGGCACGCACAGACGGGTTTCATGCCATATTGCGCAAAAGAACTGCTTCATTAGTAAGCAGACTGCGGAACAGCTCCAACGGCATCCTAATGATGTTTGTAGAAAAGCCTGATTCTCCAATTCATTGCCATATTAATAATTTAATGATAAAATAATTCCAATTAATCTTAATATCTTAGAATTTAATTATTAACAATAGATTATAAGCCACTATGTTACTAACCAATGGATCGTAGTAATCTGAATAAAGAAATTACATTATTATTACTTTTTTTTTTTTTTCTAGCCTATAATGGTGTCCCACTGCTGGGCAAAGGCCTCTCCCCTTAACCTAAATACCTGCCTAATAAATAATGCCTTTTTGCTGTGTACTTAACACAGCAAAAGGGAATGTACAAGTTTCTAATGGGGTGGCAACGCGCATGTGACACTGTTTGAGTTGCAGGCGTCCATAGGTTACGGTGACCGCTTTACATCAGGCGGGCCGTATACTTGTTTGCCACCGACGTAGTATAAAAAAAAAACCTCCATGACTCCCGGTTTAGTGCCTCTTCCGGCCAGTTGGTGAGGAAGGTGTCTAGGTCATCCCTCCATCTTCTTCTGGGCCTGCTGCGTCCGCGCTCTATTTGTGGCATCCACTTGGTGGCTACACTAGCCCATCTGTCAGGATGCATGCGGCAGACGTGACCAGCCCAGTCCCATTTGAGCCTGGCAGTCCTCTCGCCGACGTCGGCAATGCGGGTTTTTGAACGCAGCGTGGTGTTCCGGATACGATCGGTCCTCTAATTTTATTCGTAAACACACAAAAGAGAAAAATATTACAAATAGGAACACATAAAAACGAGAAGGTGGTGAAGGGTGAGTTCAGCAATATCTGAAGACTTTCAGCGCTGATCTTCCGGCTAAACCATTTGGTGAAAAACAATCACGACAGATGCATGTGCCATAGTAGACCGATTTTCATGAAACATGGCTAAGAACACTCTCGATTAACTCAGCTTTCAGACAAAAAAAACTAAATCCAAATCGGTTCATCTGTTCGGGAGCTACGATGCCACAGACAGACACACAACAGACAGACAGACAGACACACACACACACAGACAGACACATCAAACTTATAACACCCCGTCCTTTTTGCGTCGGGGGTTAAAAAGGAGGCAGTTCGGAACGAAGGAACCGTTTCGAATCGACACGAGTATCGCACGACGGTTTTTGAATTTTTTACATACTTATGAAGTTTCGAGATGACAAGAAATTAACCATTTCGGTCGGTCGAAATTTCGTACTTAATGTACTGAAAAATATGTTACTAAAATCGTTTGGTTTACCATTCTTAATATTATAAAGTTCAGTATGACTAATTAGAGATGCTCCATAAAAATATAACCATGATACAAAACTTATAGTTTCAAAAAAAAACCTCTACATAGTGGACCGATTTTCATCAAACATGGGCTAAGAACGCTCCCGACTAATTCAGCTTTCAAACAAAAATACGAAATCTAAATCGATTTATCCGTTCGTAAGCTACGATGCCACAGACACGTAAAACTTGTATCACTCCGCCGATTTGAACCCTCGACGCAAAAACGACGGGGTGTTATAAGCTTGACGTGTCTGTCTGCTTGTCTGTCTGTCTGTCTGTGGCATCGTAGCTCCCGAACGGATGAACCGATTTAGATTTAGTTTTTTTTTGTCTGAGAGTTGAGTTAATCGGGAGTGTTCTTAGCCATGTTTCATGAAAATCGGTCTACTATGTCGCGGTCATGGTTTATTCAAAATTTTAATTTTGTGATTAGGTTATTACGTCGGCGGTTAAAAAAATAAACTAAGATTTATATTACTACTTAGGTCCATCACTCCACGTGATATACTAATCACAAATCAAATCACAAATCGTTTATTTGCAAAAAAATATCTACATACATTTTTCAAGCAGAACTTAACATAAATTGCATTTTTGCCATTAAGGTTATATCCGTCGGCCCCAAACTAGGCGCAGCCTGTATCTCGGGAACCGAAAAAATAGATTTAACTGTAGGACTTTATCTAAAATACTGTGAAGGCTTTTAAGCTCTTTCAGTCCAGAATCTACGTTATCGTGTAGTAATTAATATGCCGTAGATGCACGTAGTGCCTCGTTACGGCGACAATTACTATTAAACTAGGGAGGTAAACGGCTCGTTACGTTTTGATGAGTATTATAGCTTCTACTAAGAGTATATGACGTATTAGAAAATGTTACTCGATAAAGTAGCTGTTAAAAAACTAAAACTAAACTAAACTATTAACGTTAAGTTAACCACAAAATTAAAATTTTGAAAACTCCTGACAAAGTGCACCGATTTTCATGAAACATGGCTAAGAACACACCCGACAAACTCCGCTTTCAAACAAAAAATAAATAAATCTAAATCTGTTCATCCGTTCGGAAGCTACCATACCACAGGCAGACAGACAGACAGAGAGACAGGAAGACACGTTAAACTTATAACACCCCGTCGTTTTGGTAGAGATCGCTCTTTAGCGATAAGACCGCCTGTTGTTACCTACTATTTAAGTTCTTTATTTGTTTGTTTAGCTGTTGTCGTTGTAGTAGTGCAATAAAGTATTTTATTATTATTATTCCTCTTTATTCAATTTAATTCTTAGGCTAGGTTTTATAATATGATTATAAAAGTAAAATACAAAACCACATACAAAATATATAAACACATTATAAAAAACCTAACCTAGAGTGCCGCCAGCAGCGGGGCAGGGCCCAAGCTGCCGGTGGTTAGGGCTGCAGAGAGAGGAACCGTCGGACTATCCGCGTCGTGTCCAATTATTATTATTATTATTGTGCCGGTAAACATACGGGATAGGACATTTGGATATAGAACGTTCTAGTGAAAGTTATATTTTAGAAACCACTTGAAATAGACATTGTCTTTTTTACTGTTTGACACAACCAATGAAACTTGGATTATTCAATCAAAAGCCTACAAAATAATCACCATCTCAAAATAATCATCAACATCGCTTACCATCAGGCGACCTGTCTGCTCGTTTGCCTCCTATCCCATAAAAAAAAAACCTACAAATAAAATTTAAGTAAAAACTCGAACCCCGGACCGCAGCTCAGCTGGCAAGATCTGATGATCTATCGTCTGATAGTGATCTATCGTCTACTTAGTACTTACGACACTCTGACAGCACCAAAAAAGGTATTTTATTTTCCAAACAATTCCCAACAATCAATTTTGACTCCCTTCAAAAACAACAAGAATCTCCCGCTTTGCAAATGAAACCTGATCCGGAATCAATTCCGCAACTTTGGGAATCAATTATCGTGCTAAAAGTTGCCAAGTATTTGCGCTATGTTTAGAAAAGTTTAGAAAAGTTCTAGAAATTGATTTTTTTTTATTGCCACAGAAACAAATTAACAAATTAGCAAGTAGGTTAAAAAAAGTTAACCAATACTAAATTAAATCCAAGCACTAAATTAAGACTTAAAAGTTTACCTACAGCCTCAGGCAGCAGAGGCCTTGATCTTTTTTTCTTTCATATGTGTATTTTTTTTCGGTTTTAAGGACGATCTAATACCAGGATAGACATATCCCATACAGAAAAGCGTACCCCTGAAGTATATGGGCCTTTTAGGCTTAAAACCGCAGCCTGGTAAAATCATATTTGCCCCAAATATTTTTCGTGTTTTTATTTTTTAACTCCCGACGCAAAAACGAAGGGGTGTTATAAGTTTGACGTGTCTCTGTCTGTCTATCTGTCTGTCTGTCAGTTGTCTGTCTGTTTGTGTGTGTGTCTGTCTGTGGCGTCGTAACTTCCGAACGGATGAACCGATTTAGACTTAGTTTGTTTTTGTCTGAAAGCTGAGTTAGTTGGCAGTGTTCTTAGCCATGTTTCATGAAAATTGGTTTACTATGTACGTCGCGGTCGGGGTTTTTTTTTATTTTAATTTTGTGGCTAGGTTATTATAACAAAAAATGACATAATATTGTTTTCCGTTTCCGCGATAGTTTATAGAAAGCCCATATATAGTATCTATAACAAGTAACAAACAAGTCATCCATGTTCCGATAGCCACAGCTTCTTTAACTGCCCCTTGAGCGAGAAACGTCGGGATGAATTGTAAAATAATCATACGCGATATAATCCGTTTCCATAGTTTTATTTCATGAGTAACTCATCATCATCATCCTTGCGCTATCCCGGCATTTGCCACGGCCCATGAGAGCCTGGGATCCGCTTTGACAACTAATCCCAAGATTTGGCGTAGGCACTAGTTTTTACGAAAGCGACTGCTATCTGACCTTCCAACCCGAAGGGTAAACTAGACCTTATTGGAATTAGTCCGGTTTTCTCACGATGTTTTCCTTCACCGGAAAGCGACTGGCAAATATCAAATGACATTTCGCACATAAATTCCGAAAGATTCATTGGTGCGAGCCGGGGTTCGAACCCGCGACCTCTGGAACGAAAGTAGTCGAACGTTACCGCTAGGCTACCAGCGCTTCATGAGTAACTATTGCCGTAAAACGGTAATATTAAGGGAGCTAAATTTTATATTTATGGTGAGAGTGAACATATTGACGTTGATCTTTGACGAAGCAAAGAATTCTATAATTGAATTTTGACCGTAGGTGGCAGTCAAAACTAGCTTCAAAGTCCAGCTAAGATTAAAACACCAATAGATACTCCATATTTAATTAAAATTTTGAAAAAACCCCCGATCGCGACATAGTGGACCGATTTTCACGAAACATGGCTAAGAACACTCCCGACTAACTCAGCTTTCAAACAAAAAAAACTAAATCGAAATCGGTTCACCCGTTCGGGAGCTACGGTGCCACAGACAGACACACACACAGACAAACAAACTGACAGACAGACAGACAGACATACAACAGGCAGACAGACAGACGGACAGACTCCCCACTTACAACACCCCCGTCGTTTTTGCGTCGGGGGTTATATTTAATGTTATAGTGCGACCCCTCTATCAAATTTTCCGTTGAATGATTCCATAAATTCCTATGAACTGACTAATTTTCTGCAATACATTACAAAAAAAAAAACACTACAATATTCACAAGACCAAATAATACGCAACTTGTCTTAATCTCATCTCATTGAAATGAAACTAACTCAGTGAATTACAATTCATGCGAATCAATACACGAGCTCGAGTTTCAATTGTTAGCTGTTTGAGATAAAATGGATATTGGCACTATTCTACTGTACTATTTCACAGTTCTTGACATTCATTGAGATTGGCAGTTCTCATATCAGAATATTTTTTTCTACTCGTTGACTTTAATCTTTCAATTAGGACACCACAGACTAAACTATAAATGCTGACTTTTCAGTGTTGGATAGTCTTTGACACTTAGTCAACTATAATATTTCATTACTTTAGTTAACCGAAAAAAAAAAAATTAGAACTTTATACAAGTTCTATACTAATTTGCGATACCTGGTAAATTTTTCTGCATCTGAAACAGATTTTTTTTCTTATCTATCGCGTTATCGACCAATCACAGACAGTTATTACAAACAATCGGTTGCCAAGTAATTCGGTGTTGATACAACGGTGAACGACGCCATTAACATTAATTTTAACTTGAATGATGATATTTTTCGTCCATTGATGATGACTCATATAAAAAGTATTGTATACAATAGTGATATAATTAAGCTTTTCACCCTCGTGACGTACTATTAGGCCACTCAGCAAGCTTCGTGGCCTAAACATGGTACTCGACTGAAAAGCTTTGTATTATATCACGATTGTATAAAATACTATTAAATGAGTGAGCTCTTAGGAAAAATGAGAAAAAACCTTTCGCAACACCCACAGAAGGAAATGGGTGGCAAAATTATTAACTCCGCACCACAAGGCATTATAATATAGTCTGTATATGACTGTTTCGGAAATTTTGGAAATTTTCCTTCGCCACATCATCTTAATACCTACGGGTATATAATCTTTGGAGCTTTACCTTCCATTCGTGCTTGAATATCCAAAATTATATTGAAATAATTTTATCCTTCGCTCGACGTCTTTCACAAAGGTTTCCTGGAGACACTCGCCATCAATAACGGTTCACTTGATATGTACCTGTTACTGGGTACCTAACGTCACAGTTGCTTACGGTTACCTACAGCTAAGTAAGTTTATTTGTAGATAATAATATTTACTTTTGTTATACAGGGTGCAAAGTTGAATTTTAACGCCGAGTGTGGAATTGTAAAACGAGCAAGCGAAAGGATTCTATAGTCGAACCACGAGCGAAGCAAGTGGTTCGAGAATAGAATCCTGAACCATTTACAACCGTGAGTAACACAAAACTTTTCCCCTTACTATAGCGAGGAAAGTACAGTGCAAAAAAACGCGTCTATCACTGCTTCCAGTAGTTCAGGTGGTAAATCATCTTCATCACTAGATTAACCCACTTTCATCAATTTTAAAGCAGAAAATTTGACTATATTCAAGGTCATCGTTACTTTATCCATTAGTGGATAAAATGCGTTTTTATCCGCTGTCATTAAATGATAAAATTGCTGAGATAGTGAGGGGAAAATAGGTACGTTAGATAGAGCCTTAGGTTACGCTTGTTTACGTGCATTGTAACTGAATTGTAATCGTATCGTTGCTAAGCAGGCAAGCACGGCCGCGTGATTAACGATATAACGTCGGAGAGTCCTTTTTTCACTAAACGCCCCACGTTGGGCGCCAATGTGACGGAGTAGCCACAGGTGATGGAAATGATAACGGCTTGGTTCCAGCGCGAAGGTCTTTATTAAAATTAAAGGTAAAGGCACAATTCATATTGTGCCTTTGGGTAATTAATTAGTATACAGGAGCATTATAAATATCTATTTATGTAAAAGTATGTGTAGTCGATACATATATAGTTTGCTTTTCTTCTTAGTACATCACCTTTTTGTTTTCTCTCTGCACCATTTGTATTGAGTCTCTGTTTTGCCCTATGGTAGACTGGTAGAGAATACCTTTTGGCATTAAGTCCGCCATTTGTACATTTTTGTGTATTTTTGTGCAATAAAGTTTAAATATGTTTATTTAAATAAATAAAACGAAGAACTAAACTGAATGAAATTGGTAAACTGCACGTGCACTGTGAGTATAAGTATACAAGAATTGCACTTTTAGATCTAGTTATTAAAATTAGCCTTTTAATGCTTCGAAGGTGTTTATAGGATGACATCCAGGATTGAACTAAGAAAGAATTGAGAAATGTCAAGGGCGAATCGTAAAAATATAATTTGAAATTTTAAATTTTAAATCGATGTGCCAACTAGAGGAGGATATCTAGTGTAACGGTCCGTTTTACGTACGCACCGTTACAAATTCCCGTCCTTTTATCACTAGTTTATCCCACTAGTGTGCTACGCCCGCAGGTCCCTCTATCGCACTTTTGTAGTGGCGTGACAGAGCCAGACTGCGTTTAGATCGAACCTTAGCGTCAACGATTGTCACTTCTTTATGAGATTTATAACGCAACAATATGACTATTAAAGTACTTGAATAACATCAGAATCAGAATCAGAATATTTATTGGTAAAAACAATTTTAGATGTTGATCTTAGAAAAGGTACATAAAGAAATACACCTGACCCTTAAGCACAACTTGCCTTGTCGCGCGCGAGTCCATACATCAAGCGCGACTTCAAATATGGACTCGCGCGCGACAAGGCAAGTTGTGCTAGAGGAGCAGAACTGACTTATCTAGCGAATATATCTAAAATATTATATATATATGAATTAAATATTATTCTTTTTAGGGTTCCGTAGTCAACTAGGAACCCTTATAGTTGCGTCATGTCTGTCTGTCCGTCCGTCCGCGGATGATCTCAGTGACCGTTACCACTAGAAAGCTGAAATTTGGTACCAATATGTACCTACATATCAATCACGCCGACAAAGAGGTAAAATAAAAAGTGGAAAAAAAATATTTGTTAGGGTATACATGTAAAGTGGGGACTTATTTTTTTTTTCATTCCAACCCCAACGTGTGATATATTGTTGGATAGGTATTTAAATCTGAATAAGGTTTTACTAAATTCGTTTTTTGATAATATTAATATTTTCGGAAATAATCGCTGCTAAAGGAAAAAAAAGTGTGTGTGTCCCCCCCTCTAACTTTTGAACCATATGTTTAAAAAATATGAAAAAACATCACAAAAGTAGAACTTTATAAACAATTTCTTGAAAAATTGTTTTGAACTTGATAGGTTCAGTAGTTTTCGAGAAAAATACGGAACCCTACACTGAGCGTGGCCCGACACGCTCTTGGCCGGTTTTTTTGGTATGATGGCGACTCCATGGCAAGGTTGCTAGTGGCATTTCCTCGCTGTATCCCAATACTTTAATTGTATTAAATACCCCAACAATTTACTTCATAATTATTATATTTCCACCGACAAATTAAAAACTTTCCTACCAATTTATATAACTTAAAAAGGTTCAAACCACTGCCTCGATATTAAATTACTTGTAAATCACAAAATGCAAATTAATGTGTTTCGTTTCAACCACAAGCCAAATTGATGATATTCGAGTCCACCAATGAACATAAATAATTTGGACTATTTTGCAGTGATATTAAACTTTCCACCGCCATTGCTGAATATTTTCTTTCTTTAAAATAAAATAAAGTCCTATTCCAGTAAAATACGATACGATATCTACATAAGTCCCTTTCCCCTCATGTCCCATAATCTTGGGGCAACCTGTATATATATAACGACCGGTTGACGACCGGTCTGGCCTATCGGGTAGTGACCCTGCCTGCTAAGCCGCGGTCCCGGGTTCGAATCCCGGTAAGGGCATTTATTTGTGTGATGAGCACAGATATTTGTTCCTGAGTCATGGATGTTTTCTATGTATATGTCACCGTAAAATTGTAAAAACCGTTAGTTTATAATTTCACTAGCGAGATTATGAACTAACGAAATATTGTGAACCGTAACGTACAGTTCACAATTTGAGGGATTATTTTTACGTTAGATTATAATCTAACGAAGCGAAACCGTCAAATTCTAAACTGTCATGGCATCGGAACGAAGCTAGCGCTCTGATTGGTCGGTTTAATAGTAGATCGTTCTGTGGCCATAGAGTGACTGACACAAATAGACACTGCAATCACAGATGTTAGTCAAAAACCTCATTAAACTTTTATCATCAAAATTCGATATAAATGTTTAAGGAGACGTAAAACACTTTAAGTTCTCGCGCTTTGTACACATATTTAAAGTCACATACAGGTCGAACACGATTAATTAACATTATTTTACCTTTTTTCCCAACGTTACGGGAAAAAAGGTAAAATAATGTTAATTAATCGCGTTCGACCTGTATGTGACTTTAAGGAAACGGTCGAAGTTGCCAGAGAAACAAAAATATCAGTTACTTTGCTTGTTATGTGGCCGCTTAATTCGGATATTTCTTGTGATTTAATATTCAGTTTTCGAAAAAAAAACCGTTAGTTTATAATCTTACTAGTGAGATTAATAGGAACTGACGAGTTATGGTGAACCGTAACATTCACAATTTAACGGATTATTTTTCGTTAGATTATAATCTAACGGATAGAAACCGATAAATTGTAAATCGTCATATGCGCCAGAAGCTAGTGCTCTGAATGGTCAGTTTTTTGTTAGATCGTTCTGGGCCCATAGAGGACCTCAAAACAACACACAGCACAGAACGATTTAACAAAAAACTGACCATTCAGAGCGCTAGCTCCTGACGCATATGACACTTTACAATTTGACGGTTTCTCTCCGTTAGATTATAATCTAAAGAAATATAATCCGTTAAATTGTGAACGTTTACGGTTCACCATAACTCGTCAGTTCATAATCTCACTAGTAAGATTATAAACTAACGGTTTTTTTTTTCGAAAACTGAATATTAAATCACAAGAAATATACGAATTAAGCCGCCACATAACAAGCAAAGTAACTGACAATTTTGTTTCTTTAGCAAGTTCGACCATTTCCTCAAACAATATTTCGAATTTTGATGATAAAAGTTTAATAAGGTTTTTGATTGACATCTGTGATTGCAGTGTCTATTTATGTCACTCTATGGCCACAGAACGAACTAATATAAAACCGACCAATCAGAGCGCTAGCTTCGTTCCGACGCCATGACAGTTTAGAATTTGACGGTTTCGCTTCGTTAGATTATAATCTAACGTAAAAATAATCCGTCAAATTGTGAACTGTACGTTACGGTTCACAATATTTCGTTAGTTCATAATCTTGCTAGTGAAATTATAAACTAACGGTTTTTACAATTTTACGGTGACATATATATGTATTTGTATATTATATATGTCGGAGCCGGTAGCTCTACGAAAGCATCAGGGGCCTGGCACCAGCTCCATGGTGGGCGGAAACGGTGGGCATATCACACACACACAAGTGACACAAGTCCAATAAATGTTTATGAAATAAATTATGTAACTGGTAACGAATATTACTAAATCACAACGACAGTTAATTAAGTTCCAAATCACAAAGAAATCACACCAAGTCAATCAAAGCTTTAACATCACCAAGTTATCAGAAACGGAAACGAATCCGTGGGTCAAGTGGTACAAGTCGGTACTTAAAGCGCACACGTAATCTCACGGCACGGTTCTGGGATAGCGCGGGGTCGCGCGTCTATATTCAACCATGTCCCAAATCTTAATGCCCTCTTGGCACCTCAAGGAATGCTTATAATAAACAACTAATTTCATTACGTACCACATCGGACCCACGGCTACGTTCGGCGGTGTTTATAATATCCGCCCCGTCTCAAAGAACAAAGATATCACTGTGACAATTCCGCTAATGCTGTTAATGTAAACATTGGACCAGGAATGTGGGCCACCTTCACGGGCCTCAGCCACTATAGGGTTACAGGTGCCTTGCGCCGACACGGCGATCCTGACTGTCACACGTCCCAGTGTGCCCAATAAAATCGCAGGCTTTCAAAAGAAGTTCAATTTTAATCACTCATTCTGCTCGGCTATCCTGCCATCAAGTCACAACTATGACAGAAAGTTAAGTTCCCAAAATCCATGCCACAACTTATAATCAAGTTGTCAATGTATCAAAACCAATATTCACATAAAACACAGATCAGAAACAGCCCAAAATCGAATTTCACAAATTCGACACAAATCAATTGTCTCAACATCAATTCAGGCCACACGCCAAAACAGATCACAAAGCAACCGTATTCCTCCTGCTTGTCACTACCACCGCGCAGTCTCCGTACCAGCTACACTGGGTTAGGAATATGACCTACGGCTACAGCTAGCAACCAAGGCAGTAGATAACGTTGCAAAACACAATGCCAACCATGTGACATCAAAACTCAGAAACACGGCATCCATGTGTATCATCACACCTCGCCGACACGGGCTGATCCTGACTGTTCACTAATTTCATCAACAGATGATCATTAACCATATTTCATGAGAACGTAACAATCTGACATTGTAGCGCCACATCGCACGCACCTATTAGTGCATATTTTGTTGTTATCAATGCACAAAATCAATTTGTGTCGAAGAATCGAAGAAATCAACAAGAAGTATCAATTTGTATCGAAGGAAATTAATAAGGTATCTTAAATGGACTTTAAAACTTCAAATAGACTTAAGTTGATTTCCTTTGTGATTTCGTAAATGCATTCAATATCAATTCACAGCGTAGATTTCCTCACAATTGTTATACTCACAAATAACTATCTACGCTTCTTCATAATTTGTTTTTACACTGCTGCTTAAATAGCCTTCATACTGCTGTTCAAGTGCTATTCATCCACACAATTTTTTTATATTTTTTTTTTAACATTTAGCATGACTAGGTTATCATAATCACCAAATGAATGTCACGATGGTCAGTAGTATTCTTCAATATGCTATAAACAATTCACTGGGATTATAATTCTACAACAATAACCTTAATTACTGTATTAAAAGAGCTCAACACCATACCCCATTTCTCTTCATTGCTTCCTTGCTCTTCATTGCTATCTTGAATAGAATTCTTAATTTTGAGCATTATGCGCTCAAGCATACTATGCCAGTGCTATATTATACCATATATACGGGGAAAATTTGTCTTCGTGACTCAATTTAAGTTTATTTGCTAGCCATCGGCCATAAACTAATATTGTGATAGTAAAGCTTCTACAGTCTCACATGACCAATATTCAAGTAATACCTAAGTAGTAGGTAATAACATTCTTTTTTTTTTTTGTCATCGAACACACACGATGTCACAACGAAGCTTATCCGGACTAAATTTTCTTCTTCAAGTACAATTTAAATATATCTTCCAATTAATAATACATTATCATTGTTTATTCAGGAAACGGCAAAAACTTATTATGTCCAAGAATCATGTTTAGGTAGGTACTTTATTGCTTCAGCCAAAATGTGAAGTAATCGAATGTGCTTTATCAAAAAAAATAACTAAATGAACTGAAATGAAATGGTCAACACTGTCAACAGTGTATCTAATTCATTTTTGATAAGAAACATAAGATTTCGAAGTATATTTAGAAGATATGTACTGTACAAGTACAGTACTGTAACTTATTTTTTTTTTTTTTTTTTAGATTATGAATGTTCAGTTCAGGGTCTCCTAATTAATTGTTAAAAATCTCTGGCTCTTGTATTTTGCTTCAACAGAAATACTAACAGGACCCATTCGTGTACCGTTTCTATAAACAATAACATAAGTGCTCGATTATACTTTACTTGTACAGAAGCCTCATCAGCTACGAACTCTTACAACAACAACAACATTTGTAACTCGTGATAGTCGTGATGTAAAATGTCGGCATTGTAAGAAAAGCTGTAAATAACTGGCTTTTCTTCTTTCATCATATTTTCTTCCTGTGGTTGTGGTCTAAAACGACGTATTTTGTTGCTTTTACAAAAACAACCATCACACTATAAAGTTACTGATCCAACCAGTACAGTAGCAATATTCTCCAGCAACATAAATGTCTAAAGGACAAGGGCTTGCTAAACCCAACAGACGTTATTTGATGACGCCATTAGAATAAATAGCTCTTTGTTCGTTAACAGATAGGTACATTATAATTTTGTCATTTTTTTTTTTTCATCTCTCCAGAAACGCATCACTGTACCTTAATATTGTTGTTTCAAGTTTATTGTCTTCTTTAACAGAACTGACAGTGAAATCAAAAGCTTAAAGACTTGCAATAACTTTTAGGTAAACCAGGACATGTTATTAGTTTCGTAAACCTTGTTTAAAGTTTCTAAACTTTAAATTATTTATTTAGCAATTAAATAGTCCACAAGGGGCACTTTACACGTCATACGTCGAAACTGACCACGTCTATAATACATCAAACATCAACCAGTTCATTCAAATTAGGTCTCATTTCGCCAAAAATTGTTTCACTTTTCCCAACATATAATTTGTTCAGCCGACTCTGGTCTACCAGATATTAAGGCAATAAACCAATCCAACGGATATCTTAAAAACGACGCAGTAACCCAACAAAATGATTAAAGATGCATTGACAAACTATTCATTCTCAAAATCATATTCAGTTTTAATCAAAATTCAAATGCGTATACCTACTACGCTAACGCTGTGCATTCTCTGCTCAATGGTTGTACCTATTTACTCGCAATCTACCCAAGATTGCCACTTTTTTTTTTTTTAATGTTACTTGAGATTATCACGCTTGCCATCACACTACAGGCTGGCCGACACGTACCCATCTCATACAGACTGGACAACTCTGTCACCACCTGAGCCGAGACTAGCCAAGCGACTCTCTCACATATACGACTCACCAACCGGAGTCAAACACAAACACAACGAAATCTGGCAACAACGACACCACAAATGCCAATGCCAACACATATCATAAAGAATGCAAGCCTTCTATTTTATGTGGACTACAATGTCCCTTTCTCTAAAAATTATCGAAACAAAGTTTGTCATTGTCTCCTTAATAAATGAAATAGTTCTTAAATCAAACCTCAGTTGATCCTGTTTCATGGTTTTAATAATTGCCACATCTTTATAAATCAAAAGATAAGAATCCATTTCTTTTCATTGAGCATTTAGCAAATTGCATGAAACAAACCAAAATAATCTATCGATGATTCATGAATATCTTGATACTACTTAATTTTTTTTTTAAAGACAATGTTATCAAAGAAGTTCAACTAAATATGTCACGTTACTTGACGACCCGATAATCAAATCAAACAAATTCTCATCACGACAGCACAGTGGGTGCTTCACTGAACATCAGGTACTATCATATGGTAATGTCTTTTCCACCGAGATGTAGATAACACATTAGACTGCATCATTTTCGCTGTTAAGTAATTTATAACCATACAAAAGCTTGATACCTTTAATCAAGTATTCAACGAAAGCAATTATGATTGGCTCAATATTTCGCTATCCAGATTACTTGACAAAAAAAAACACACATTTTCTTAATAATGGTTTCTCACCGGCTAGGCTCTTCTAATTACAACACTAAACAATGTGTAGTTCAGATTCAGTAAACTTTAATTACATCTTATAGTAATTAATACTCAGCATCTCTCTCAGAAATCTTCGAAAAAAAACTTCTCAAAATCAGGTCAACAAAATATCGTTGAAACCATTTAAATGACATGGTCAAGGTTCTGATAAAACATACATTAATCTCTATGGTATCTAAAACAAAAACAAGTGAATAGTCCATTCATGTAATAAAATCTCAGTCATAAAACATTATTCCGTAAGTTCGTCGCATAATGTAATCGACATCAAATAATTACGTTCGATACTATTTATATCGACTTTCTGTCAACACAAGAGTTAACACTTCATATCATATTATCAAAAACATTGAAACTCAACAAAACAACACACAGAAGTGTATAAAGGCTTAATGTCTATTACTTATCTTGTCATCCCAATAGATAAACGATTGCTGTGCAGTCTGGATAAATTCGTAGGTACTGCATCGCAGTGTCCGCAGTCAAAATTGCTGCACTCTGCAACCATCGCGCGACTAAATATCGCAGCACTTATTCTGCTTCCGGAAAGTAATCAAACCAATTGCAGGTGTAATATTTCCATCATATAACATTTCAACAGGTATTTTTATTTATTTTTTTATTTTAGGAAATTCCCATCTTAATAGGTTGCATATTCCATACGGTAGATCCTCAAATCACGAACAAAACAACCTCCAATCGATTTCCAATCAAATTCCAATACATTGTTGATTTCGGAATTTCCACAGCTTTCCCGAATTTTCCTCTTTCACGATCCCACTTCTGATGTCGGAGCCGGTAGCTCTACGAAAGCATCAGGGGCCTGGCACCAGCTCCATGGTGGGCGGAAACGGTGGGCATATCACACACACACAAGTGACACAAGTCCAATAAATGTTTATGAAATAAATTATGTAACTGGTAACGAATATTACTAAATCACAACGACAGTTAATTAAGTTCCAAATCACAAAGAAATCACACCAAGTCAATCAAAGCTTTAACATCACCAAGTTATCAGAAACGGAAACGAATCCGTGGGTCAAGTGGTACAAGTCGGTACTTAAAGCGCACACGTAATCTCACGGCACGGTTCTGGGATAGCGCGCGGTCGCGCGTCTATATTCAACCATGTCCCAAATCTTAATGCCCTCTTGGCACCTCAAGGAATGCTTATAATAAACAACTAATTTCATTACGTACCACATCGGACCCACGGCTACGTTCGGCGGTGTTTATAATATCCGCCCCGTCTCAAAGAACAAAGATATCACTGTGACAATTCCGCTAATGCTGTTAATGTAAACATTGGACCAGGAATGTGGGCCACCTTCACGGGCCTCAGCCACTATAGGGTTACAGGTGCCTTGCGCCGACATATATATCGTTGCTGAGTACAAGCCTTCTTAAGCTTACCGTGGGGCTCAGTCAATCTGTGTAAAAAATGTCCTATAATATTTATTTATTTATATTTATAACAGGTTACCGTCGGACATAAGGGATGCTGCCTCTGATCTCATTTTTATAAAAAACTGGAGTGTTTCCTAATCCAGAAAGTATTTTATTCGATTAAAGAATTAATGGAAGGGTAGTTCTTATTATTTTACATTACCCTGACGTATTGGAATGGGCAGTAGCTACTATAAAAAATGTTCAGGTTATACCTAATTTTATTTTTAAATTTTATTGTATACCACTGGCCTTAGCGTCTATTTCAGACGATTTATGGTGCAATGTCCGAGAGACATCGCTTTTGATGACTAAAGAGACCTATGCGAGAGCGACATATTTTGCCACATATCTGACAAGGGAAGCTTGCAACCGATTGCGACGTTCCGCTCTGGTGTCTTCTTTCCCTTTTGTCAGCAAGTGCCGCAAACCAGGTCTCATCGACGAACTTGCGACCATCTCCAACGCACTGTATACATCTAATTTTACTGTATACGTCTCTGACATACCTACTTATTATTGTTTATTTAATACCTACTATGAATGTATGAAACCATGACAATGTATGATTAACACAAATAAAGAATATGAATATTATTTTCATATTATAACTATGTATTTGTATATCTCTGTCCCTTTGTTTAATCAACAGTGTGTTTTCATAACACTACCAAAACAACACGATTCACTCTAATCAGCGTCTAAAATATGTGCCGAGCGTTGTTTACGCCAGAAAATGTCAAGGACTGTTCCCGGGAATTCCCGTTTCTACATAATATTGTGGGATTTCCCGCTCGATCGCAATAAGGAAAACGTTGAGAGATTTTCTGATATTAGGGGTTGGTACAGCGTATAATAAATAGTAATAAACTATAGATATATAAGTAATAACATCATCCTTCTTGCGTTATCCCAGCATTCGCCACGGCTCATGCTAGCCTGGGGTCCGCTTTGACAACTAACCTTAAGATTTGGCGTAGGCACTAGTTTTTACGAAAGTGACTGCCATCTGACTTTCCCTTACTAGACCTTATTGGAATTAGTCCGGTTTCCTCACGATGTTTTCCTTCACCGAAAAGCGACTGACAAATATGAAATGACATTTCGCACATAAATTCCGAAAAATTCATTGGAGTTTTTCAGAATTTATGTGCGAAATGTGTGCACCAATATGCGAGCCGGGGTTCGAACCCGCGACCTGCGGAACGAAAGTCGCACGTATACTTACCGCTAGGCTACCAGCGCTTCATAGATATATAAGTGATAAGTATGTATAGCAATGAAACAAGTGCGTACGACGGAAGCTCGTTTATTACTGGCGCGCAGGCCAGGATACAGCGGACGCGCGGACAGAGGCGCGGGGTGTCGCATGCATACATATCATCTCCTCCCGTTTTAATTAAGGGAACCTGAGATAAAGAAATAATCATTTTATAGTAACATATTTTAAACCTTATAATTAATTGCCTTAGATCTAGGTCGCAATTGATGACGACGTTGAGGATCGGGCGACAAGTTATCAGTCGTAGGGATAACCTGAACTTCGCTACTAGTCTCTGATGAATCCGTAGGTATTAACTGTCGCTCAGTCCCCATGTCCTCTTCCTCCGTTTCAGCATTCTCCCACCTCTCCTCATAGCCGGGTTCATTTACTAACTCTGTGTTAATAGTAGCCGGATTATTAACGGTCTGGTCTAGATCTAGATTCGAAGAGTCTGAAGGCGAGGTGATAGAATCTGGAACCACATCTGACAAGGTGGCAGAGGATGTTGATGTTAAATCCAAGTTGTAGCCTACGTCACTATTGTTATTGTTCGTATATCGCAATATTTGGTCAACGTGGCGTCTACAATTTATATTTTGGTCTATTACGTAAACCAGGTACATTCTACTACCGATTTTGTTAATTATTTTACCCCTTGTCCAATAAGGTTTACGCTGTTCAAAACATTTAACCCAAACGTCTTCATTTACTCTAAATGAACGCGCTTGTTTACCGGGCAGGACCGGCTGCGCGGAATGCCCCGCGTCAGCGGTTTTACCTCGCGGCGGTACTATGAGGTCTAATCTCGAACGCAACTCACGGCCAAACATCAGCTTCGCTGGCGTTTCTTTCGTCGTGCAGTGAACTGTAGTATGATATTCGAACAAATAACTCTGTAATTTTACATTTAATTGACTTATACATTGTGATTCTTGTTCTATAATTGATTTTATCATTCTCTTACAATTACGAACTGTACATTCTGCTAATCCGTTGCTAATCGGATGATAAATAGGTGAAGTCACATGATTAACACCGATCGATTTACAAAAAATATCAAATTCTTGGGATGCAATTTTAGTATCATTATCTGAGACAATCGTAACAGGCAAACCAAACTTTGTAAACAATAATGATAGCTCCTTAATTAAATGTTTCGTAGTAGTACCGCAAGTCATGTCTATACATTCCACCCACTTGCTAAAGGCGTCTACCACAATTAAATACGTTCTTTGAGCAACAAACATGTAATCAATGTGAATGCGGTGCCACGGGCCCGGCGGACGGCCCCAGCTGGCGGGCGGCGCGCGCGGGCGCGGCCGCAGCGCGCTGCATACGGCGCACGCGCCGATCAGCTGTTCGATGTCGCGGTCAATGTTGGGCCACCACATGCGTGATCGAGCGTTGCTTTTACATTTAACTATTCCTAAATGTGATTTATGTAGCTCTTGCAATAATTGGTACCTTAATATTTTTGGAATTATAACACGATGTCCTCGCATTATACAGCCTTTTTCTAATTCTAAATCATTTCTACAACGGAAATAAGGTTCAATTTTAGTACAGCGTAATTTCCGCGGCCAACCTTGCTGAATATACTTTGTCACCGTAGCTAACGTTTTATCCGCCGCCGTAGCACTCTGAATGTCTTTATATGTTAATGGTGCTTTTGGGCTTCGTCTGAGAGAACAAACTGGTTATAGGCCTGACTGCAGTCTAACTTCGAATAATATTCACCCCCACTTAATTTAGCGAAAATATCCTCTATCCGAGGTAGAGGATATTTGTCTATATAAATATCATTATTTACAGTGAGAGAATAATCTCCACATATTCTTACGCTGCCGTTTTGTTTCAAAACCGGCACGATTGGCGTTGCGTAATCAGAGTAATTAACGGGAACTAAAATACCTTCCCGCGTAAGTCTCGACAATTCGTTTTCTACCTGAGATTTTAACGCGAACGGCAATGGTCTCGGCTTATAAAATTTAGGTTTTACGCCTTCCTTCAAATGTAGATTCACCTTGAACTTATTAAAACACCCTAATTCATCACGAAATAATGGTTCAAAATTTGATAACAATGTTTTTACTTCAAAAGAATCAAAACATTCGTTTACAGCGATTTTCTTATTATCTACTGCAAAATATATACCAAATTTGACCATAAATTCACGACCCAAGAGCGGATTTGCGCCATTTTCAACAACATAAAACGATAATTGCCTCGTCATGTTACAAAAAGTAACATCGGCCGCAAATCTACCCGCGGGAGTGATTTTATGCCCGTTATAGAAACACATTCTAACATTGACTTTTTCTAACGGAATTCGGATGAAATGCTTTTCATATAGTTCGTAGCTAATCACATTTGAGCCTGACCCTGAATCTATTTCCATGGTCAATTTAACGTCATCATTTAAAACGACAGGAATTAATATGGGATTGTAATTAACGCACCTCAAATTGAACAGTTGACATTCCTCACATTCACTGCTGCCGTCTCCAGACTCCTGGGGATCCACTGACTGTCCCATAGTGATATTATTAACACGATTAGATGAGCACACTTTCTTAAGATGGCCTTTTTCGTTGCACTTTTGACACCGGTAATTTCTATACCTACACCTATCCGCCGCGTGATTACGAAGACCACAAACATCACAACGTGAAGAAGAATCCACGCCGCCTGCCGCGCGGCTACCGTGCCTGCCGCGGCTTCCGTGACCTCCGTGACCTCCGCGGCCAGCGCTGCCGCTTCTCGTCGTGCTCGTTTTGAAAACTGGCTCCTCCTTGAGCACCGCAGGGGTGGCCTTGGCCTGTCGAGCACAAGACGCCTGCTGAGCAAGCTCCAACGCCTTAGCAAACGTCAACTTCTCCACGTCCTGCTCGCAGAGTCGGTCTCGTTCCGGACCCGCATTGAATCCCAGAACGAAACGGTCGCGAAGCATCGTCTCCAGAGCGGTTCCGAACTGACAGTGAACTGCCAGTCCCCGAAGTCGAGCCGCCCAGTCCTCGATTTTTTCACCTTCTGCCTTTATTGCGTTGTAGAATTTCGCTTTGTCCGTGAAGGTTGACCTCTTTGGTACAAAGTGCCCATTGAGTAAATCGAGCAGGTCATCGTACTTCTCTGTTTCTACATCCTTTGGGTGCGCGAGATTCGCAAGTAGCCGATATGCGTCGTCCGAAAGATGCGTTAACAAAACCGCTTTCTTCTTCGCCTCGTCAGTAATCGCATTTAACCCTAAAAACTGCTTTAGTCGACTAACAAATATTTGCCAGTCCTGCGTATTAGGATCAAAGTTAGAGATACTGCCTAAATAACCGGACATTTTTATTTTAATGCGCGCGCGGGTATGCACTATCCTCGTTAGCCACTGATAAGTATGTATAGCAATGAAACAAGTGCGTACGACGGAAGCTCGTTTATTACTGGCGCGCAGGCCAGGATACAGCGGACGCGCGGACAGAGGCGCGGGGTGTCGCATGCATACATATCAATAAGTAACGTAACTATAAATATTTTCCTAATGCTCACTAAATCGTAGACCGCGTCTAACCATATTACTGCCGTAGTTTTCATTCTATTACTATTTTTATATGTCATATTGATTTATATTATAATATGTTTATGACGGAATTAAACATCAAGTGAAGGTACTAGTGTTTGACGCTGCACTAGTATTCGACATGGGCACTTTATGGCAAAGCGACAAGGTTTAAATTTAAATATAGAAAAATATTCGTTGTTCAAATTTACATTTTATTTTCCACCCCTTGAGTTGCAGGCGTCCATAGGTCACGATGACCGCTTTCCATCATGAGGACCGTATATTTGTTTCCCTCCAACGGGGTATTAAAAAAGCGTCAAGAACGTATTTTCACTAGTTCGAGGTGACAAAGTTTATTCGTATATTATTTAGCACAACGTAATTTCTAACTGTAAAATAAAAACTGGACTCCAACAATAGGAAGTAAATTAAAGAGCCAGGACTTCTGTTCCCAATAATTCCCAGGTGGTTGCACTTTTTCCAAGTTTCCGCTTTACCCTTAAGTTTCTTTACAACTCGCTTGAAATATTGCACAAATGACAATTTTATTGTGAAACTGCGCGGCTGATTCTGTTTCAATATTTTGAAATCTATTAGCCGCCTTTACAGAGACGCTCTATCGCGCGTGATACAACAATCGCGTGTGAAAGAATGCGCGTGTAAAGCCGACGGGAGGGAAAGACCGCACGATTGCGTGCGCTGGAGCGGCCGCGCAATCGCGTGGTTGAGGTTGTCTTTACTCTTTACACGTACATTTCGACGTTTCCGCTTGTTAAAAATTGATGAGCTTTATTGTTTAACTAAATAAATAAACAATAAATCTCAGAATGGCATACGTAACAGACATCTCCCGTGCACTTCATACCAACTCTAAATAAATGTCAACCAATATCACAACAACATCAAGTCTTAAACAAATCGTTAAATCAGAATCGGACCTTCAGTTCAGTTTTACCGGTCCTCGTTATATTTGACATTTCGTGACATAGTTCTCATTGTTCAGAAGACAATTCAATAATGGTCCTCTAAAATAACTAGAGGTAGACCGGCACCGAACGCTTGAGGTCGGGAGGGCAAGAAACGGATTTACACTTTGATGTGGAATTCTTGTACAGCTGTTCTGTGGCATCAGATATTTGAGATTCCTTTTGATTGTTGAAATACTGGGGATAAAGATACTTAAAGCTTTTTTTGGTGAACAATATAATGTAAAATATTATCAAAATAAGTACGTCAATGATTCTGGAATCAATGAGAATTAGTGTCTAGAATATCATAATCTGAAAAAAGTGGTCGAATTTTATTTTTACCTACCCGGATAGCGGAATATTTCGCGCAGTGTACCGAGAGTTGATATTTTTCGTAAGCAAAACAGAAGAAAATTACAATCAAAATGTAATTTTTATATTTTTTCCTCTAAGTAACGCCGGATTATTCGATTCATCATCATTTCAGCCGTTAATCGCCCACTGATGTAAGCCCCTGTCCTGGGCTAGTCTCATCCAAAAATGTCCCACAGTTTTTAGAATGTCTTCCACCCAACGAGACAATGAATGCCAGGCGATTCTTACATCCGAAAGCGGCCAGCATTCTGTCAATCGAAACGTTTCAAATTTTAATATGTTTAACCTCACGCTCAGCATCTCCGTTTGTAGTAGGCTGCAAAGCAGGAACATGCAGGAATTATCTTCAAACCCAGCACCACGATGACATCAGTAGACATCATTCAGCCTCCTTGCGTTATTTTCCGTCTCATGGGAGCCTAGGGTCCGCTTTGACAAACTAGATCCAAGATTTGAAATGAAATGAAATTATGAAATGAAATGAAATGAAATGAAATGAAATGAAATGAAATTATGAAATGAAATTATTTATTGCTGGAAATACATCCCATAGATTTGGCACAAGCAATTATTGTTGGTAGCCCTTATTATATTAGAGAGCTTTCGGAAATGGTGGTACCCGACATTCTTTTTGATGGTATTCCCATCGCTTTCTCCTCTACTGTTAGGAATTTGGGTATCACCATGGATAGGACGCTCTCATGGGCTGCGCATACGGCTGAGGTGAGTAAAAGGGTGTTTGCTTCTCTCCACTCTTTAAAACGACTCCAAAACTTTCTCCCATTTCACACCAAGGTGACGCTTGCACGATCCCTTTTGTTACCACTTTTAGATTACTGTGACATTGCATTTTTGGACCTGAGGGAGGAACTGCTTGATAAGCTAGAGCGCCTACAAAATGTATGCATCCGCTACATTTTTGGTTTACGGAAGTATGACCATATCTCTGAGTACCGTTCTCAGCTTGGTTGGCTACCGATTCGTCGGCGTAGGGACGTGCACATTTTGACATTGCTTTTCAATGTCCTGTTTAATCCAGCCTCTCCTCCATATCTCTCCGAGAGATTTACATACCTGGCAGTTGGTAGTAGTCATCGCTTGAGATCTAGTGCAAACCTGACTCTTGCTGTACCGTCTAACAAGACCCGGACATACTCGGAGTCGTTCACAGTGCGCGCTGTACAATTATGGAACAAATTGCCGTTGTCTATTAGACAGTCCCAATCGGTAGCATCACTCAAGAGGAATTTGCATAAGTTATGGCTATCTAATGACTTGTGTACTGGTTGAGTACTAATTATTTAATTTAATTATGATATTGTATATATTTGTATTTATGTATGTATATATATATATATATATATTTGTTTAAATATAAGGTATATATGTATATTTATGTATTTGTATATATTGGTATAATAGGCTGCATGTTCTAATTATTACTGGGGTAATAATTGAATTGAACTATTTTTTCTTTCTGTACAGTGCTCGTTTGTCTATCATGTTTTTATTACTTTTTTCCTCTCAATTCGCTCAAAGGTTGACTGGAAGAGATCCCTTATAGGGATAAGTTCGCCTTTGTACACCATAACTATACTGTATTTCTATGTCCTAACTTGTCTTATGTACAATAAAGTGTTTACATACATTTTACATACCCTTCGGCCGTCTACAGAACCGGAGTTTCGGAACTGGTTCCGTACGAGGCTTTTAAATTACTTGTATGGAACTGGTTCCCTACGAGGCTTTTTTTTTCCTGTATGGAACTGGTTCTGTACATGGCTTTTAATTTACTTGTATATAACTGTGAGACCTTGTTCACCGATAATTTTTAAGAAAAAAATACCGTCGCCTTTCGGGTTCTGGTGAAAGCTACTTGCGAATGTTGGTTTATGTAGAAATGTGTAAGTTTTTTTTTTACCGCTTTTAATGCTTTAATTATTAGATGGCAACACAAATGAATATACGTATAACGTTAAGGTTTCAGGAGTTTCCTCAATTCCTCATGAATCCGATATATTATATTATAAGAAATCGAAGCTTGACAAACTTTGACTTGAAAACTCAATATGCTTAACAAACATAACTAAATAAATGTCACTGTTCTGAACTTAAATGCATGATTTTCTTCCAAAAATACCAAATTCACTATGAGTGTGCCGTTCAGATTTGAGGAGTTCGGTTCTGACTATCATCAGCAATTCCACTGCACCAAATGTCACTGTTCTGGACGAAAGTGCATGCTGTTCGTATAAAAATACCAAAGTCACTATAAGCGTGCCGTTCAGATTTGAGGAGTTCGGTTCTGACCATCATCAGCAATTCCACTGCACCAAATGTCACTGTTCTGGACGAAAGTGCATGCTGTTCGTATAAAAATACCAAAGTCACTATAAGCGTGCCGTTCAGATTTGAAGAGTTCCGTTCTGGCCATCATCAGCAGTTCCACTGCACCAAATGTCACTGTTCCGTACCTAAATGCATGCTGTTCCTTTAAAAACACAAAAATCACTATATGTATGCTTTTCAGATTCGAGGAGTTCCCTCGATTTCTCCAGGATCCCATCATCAGAACTGGGTTCTGAGAAAAATGGGACCAATCTGTATGCATATACATTCAATCAAAAAAAAAAATTTTCAAAATCGGTCCAGAAACGACGGAGATATCGAGGAACAAACATTAAAAAAAATAAAAAATAAAAACATACAAACTACTTGATAACCGTCCTTCTTGAGAGATATGAGGCGACGGTTAAAAAAGGTTTGGCATGAAGGCCGTGTCACTGGGTATGCAGTATTTTCTCCGTAAAACGCTTTCATGATAAGTAACTGGCCAGTTAGATGAATAAATAAGACGTCATAGGTACGTGAAATGATTTTATGACAGCTATAATATTGATATGTAGTGCAATAGGTCAATTCATGTTTATTTGAAAAAGTATTTATTTCTATTGCTTATATTATAACATAAATAATAGGAGTGTTTTCTGTTTATACTCGTCATTGAAATGTCTTTAAGAGACATTGAATTTATTTCAACGCGAAGAGGAGGTATTGCTCTATTATTTGAAGGTCGGAAATATCATCGGAAGAAGACATACACAGACGGTAACACTATATTTCTATGTTCAAATTACAATGATGGCTGCAAAGGGAGTATTAATTTAAACAAGAAGAACGAAGTGATCCATGATAAAACCAAAACACACAATGCGGACTGTTTACCAAACCAAGCCCAAAATAAAATATTAAAAGAACTTGACAAGCTCAAAGACAACACTGGCTCCAATTTTGATTCTATCCATAAACAATACGATGAGATGGTATACAATCTAGAAAATGAAGGCGTGCATTTGATGGCGGAAATACCGGCTTTCGAAAATAAAAAAACAGGTTTATTTAATAACCGAAACAAAATATTGGGTGCACCCAGGATGCGTTTTCCATCATGTAGTGATGTAGTAGTTCCAAAAAAGTTTGAAGATTTCCTGCTAGCTGATTACAATAGTGCAACTGATGGAAAAAGAATTCTTATATTCTGTCGTAAAAATGTGAGATCCGAGGTTATAAGCTTCAGACATATATTGTCTGATGGCACTTTCAAATCCAGCCCAAAGCCTTTCAAGCAGCTATATTCGATCCATGGTTATAACGAGGAAAATAGATCCGTGACTCCGATAATTTTTTGTTTGCTACCTGATAAAAGACAAGAAACATATGAGATTCTGTTTCGACTAATCCAATCAGTCTTTCCTGACTGGAAGCCATTAAAAATTACAATGGACTATGAACAGGCTGCAATGAATGCAGTAGCCAAAGTATTTACTGGCATTAAAATCAAAGGCTGCTACTTTCATTTCAATCGATGCCTAATTCGAAAAGCCAAAAAATTAAAAATTACCACACCTGTGATGCAACGGCACGTGTCACGATGTGCTGGAATTGCACGCTTGCCACCGGAATTTACAAAGAGTGGTATCCAGTATGTAATGCGTAAAACCCCGCCTGGTGAAGCTATACAAAAATTTAACACGTACTTCAAATCCCAATGGCTACAGAACTCTAACTTCAACAAAACCTGTTGCTGTAGTGAGGAGCAACTACGGACAACAAACAATTTAGAAGGATGGCACAGCCGGATCAATCGTTTTATTGCGAAAACCAACCCAACAGTTGCAAATTTACTAGACATACTGATCAAGGAAACGAAAATTACTAATATTTTCAAAAAAAACACAAAGAAGGCAAAAATCTATCTTGAAATAGACCAGGAAATTAATAGTGCAATAAACGATTTAAATAATGGATTAATTACAGCAGGCCACTGCGTTGAGTTAATTTGCCCTTATGCTTTTAAATTTTAAGATTGTAGAAATAAAGCGGATATTTAAGCTAATAAGCAAAGTTAGAAGGTTATTTTCATTTAGATTTTCTGGATATTGAATAATGGATTGTTAGAGTATATATACTCTTAGTAGGTATCCAAAGTTAACAGAAATAAAGTTTTGTTGAATTTAAAGTTGTTAACTTATTTCTAAGCGAGTTTGCCCGCGGTTTTTTCCGCTCCGTGTAGACTTAGGGCCTATTTAGATGGTACGAGAACTCGCATACGAGTTTTATTACATTGCGGTATTTGATGGCTGTGCAAATTTGTATGTAACCTGAACAGCCCGCAATGTAACTAAAATCGTATGCGAGATCGCACGCCGTCTAAATCGGGCCTTAGTAAGGTAAAATGACTAGTGCTCACCGTTGCACTAGTCTTCGACCATTTGTTGCCCGTGGTCCTACCGCGTAGTCTTACTGGTAATACCACGGGCAATTCTTTTTGTCCGTGGTTCTACCGGTAGAACTGTAACAAGAAAATCATAATTATGTATGGGGTCCTACTAATTTGTATAGTAGGTACAGTCAATGTCAGTTCCTTTCGCTTTTGCGTCCGCTCGCTGTGTCTTTACTCAAGAGTTCCGTACACGGCTGATGAAATATAATAATTACTTGATCGGAACCAGTTCCATACAGGTAAAAAAAAAGCCTCGTAGGGAACCAGTTCCATACAAGTAATTTAAAAGCCTCGTACGGAACCAGTTCCGAAACTCCGGTTCTGTAGACGGCCGAAGGGGTTTTTACGAACTGCCATCACCTTCCAACCCGAAGGGTGACTAGGCCTTTTTGAGATGAGTCTGGTTTTCTCACGATATTTTCCTTCACCGACAAGCGACTGGCAAATATAAAATAACATTTCGGACATGGCTTCCGAAAAACTCATAGGTAGGAGCCGGGGTTCGAACCCGTGACCTCCGGATTGAAAGTTGCACTATCTTAGGCACTGCTAGGCCACCAGCGCTTTTTTGAATTATCTTTAAACACGGCGTTACGAAAACATTGCTGGACAACGCGTTAATTAATCTTTGGCGAACAAATCGTTTTTCTCAACTTTTTGTCAACTCGAAAAGCCTCGAAGTTTCCAGAAAAAATAGGCCTTTAAATAACAGGCACGGAATGGAATGTCGACAACGCTGAAAGCCTTTACTCCTATAAATTCTAGGGGAGGCCAGAATGCGGGGAATGGCCAAAATAGGCAAAAACAGGTGACACTGCGATGGGCGGTGCGTATGACAAAGAGCTTGGAATGGTGCATTTCGATACATGTACGGAAAAGAGGGAATTCGAAAGGAGGCTTTTTTAATCTTTTAATCGGCACGAGTTACGACGTTCTCCAGTACATATTATGGACCTCGAGTCTGAAATAAATGATTTTTATTTATTTATTTATTATACATACCTTGAAGTTTCGGCATGACTGTATCTACTGTACTGATGTACTGTATCTACTGTACCTACAACTTTGCGAGTTAGTGCGAGAAAATTGGTAGGTAAAGTATACAATGTAAAAGTTTTTTGGGAGTTGAAACAGTGAAATTAGATATTTTTCCTGTTAATGACTATGTTAGTTTGACTGGTAGAGAATTCCTCATGGCATTAAGTTCGCCTTTTGTACATTAAGTTGTACTTTTGTGTAATAAAGTTTAAATAAATAAATTACATTGTCAGAAATGCGGTGATATTTACTCGGATGCTGGTACTAAACATACGAAGCAGTAGCTTATCATTAATCGAATATCTCCTACTTAATTATGATTACTATCTCTCGATAAATCACATACTAGATCCACCATTTGTATTGATTAAGCTAATACACAACGACCTTGTCTTATCTGATAAACAAGGACAATCTTACACAAATAGTTCCAAAACTAAAACACTAGACAGCTAAACCCTGAGGCAAATATTCAAAGCAAATGTTTGTACATGTGGAGATGGAATATTTGCTAAGCAAGCCACGTTGGGAGTAATATAGTTATAGGATTGTCCGAAGATTCGATGACAGGGCAGTAAGAATAAGCTCATGTCTGGAGGCCTATTCTTACGTTACGAAATTTGTAATTATTTGTAGATGAGACAAAATTAGGATAATGTATTTTCATTATTCATTTCATTTGTAATTATTTGCTTACTGTTTAAAACAGTCGAAAAAGGTGAAACAAATTTTCAATTACACTGTCACAGTCACGTAATGTATAGCCTTTTTCTACGAAAATAATACTGTTTGTTTACAATGCGCTTATGACCGTCAAATTTAAAGCTGCACCGGCTCTATGGGACCAAGAAACTCGACGGGCCACTTGTTTTAAAATCATTCATGTCACTCTCCATTCCTTCAACTATCTCCACTTAAAAAATCACGTCAATTCGTCGCTCCGTTTTACCGTGAAAGACGGACAAACAAACAGACACACATACTTTCCCATTTATAATATTAGTATGGATGAATTTATCCCTATTCGTATTTTACAAAAACTACGTACTAACTTAAACAATCTGCTACGCAAACGAAGTCAGAAAGTAACCTAACTACCGCAAAAAACTTGCTTCTTTCGACTTATTCCAGTGTTCATCCCAGCATTATATTAAAACCACAAGAGACCGGGAAGGTACGCTCATTTTACCCCCCTGTCGCTTTAACTGCCTCTAGACGTGGCTGCGGCGTATCATACATTTCTTTAAAGCGACAAAGTATTAAAATGGAGGCGTGCAAAATAAAACCATCTTTTGGATTACGCTACGTGTCAAGCTTACACGGTGTCTGAAATGGTTAAATGAGACTATTATTTTGATGTAGATTTCGGATTCTGAATATCTGAGGTACATTATGTCTATAGTATTTTGTGACATTGTTGCCTTCATCATCCTCCTTGCGTTATCCCGGCATTTGCCACGGCTCGTGTCTGGGGTCCGCTTTATCAACTAATCCCAAGATTTGGCGTTGGCACTAGTTTTACGAAAGCGACTGCCATCTGACCTTCCAACCCGCAGGGCAACTAGGCCTTATTGGAATTAGTCCGGTTTCCTCACGATGTTTTCCTTCACCGAAAAGCGACTGGCGAATTTCGTGCATGTAGTGAGTATACAATATTTTATTTTAATTTAAAGCAAATTCAAGTCGCGGTGCACCTTATTTGCTTATTATCTGGTTTGCCGAATGCTTGTTTGCCACCGACGTAGAATATTAAAAATAAAGTACATACAGGATGATTCATGAGTCGTGAGCAGGAGTGAACAGGGTACTGGGGAGGGTCACGCTGAGCAACTTTCATAATGGGACAACACTGAATTGTGATTATTTTTCTTAACTATGACTTAATTGATAATTAAATTAAATAATTATCAATTACGTTCTAATTATGACTTAATTGATGATTAACTATCAATTAAGTCATAGTTAAGAAAAAAAATATATCACAATTTAGTGTTGCCCCATTATGAAAGTTGCTCAGTGTGACCCTCCCCAGTACCCTGTTCACTCCTGCTCACGACTCATGAATCACCCTGTATATTATAAGTGCAAATAATAAAGTTTTATGAAGTAGTTTACACTTACGTCGATACAGGAACATTTCTATTACCGAACACATCAAAATTCATGGAAAATATGATAAAGTTCTTCCTACGTCAAAGGATGTATATAAAACTGATCTTAATCAGTATCTTATTAAAAGTTTTTGAATAAGTAACAAATCTTTTTGATAACTCTAACAAGGAGTGTGGGAGTACTGGGAGTTAAGAAAAATCTAGGTCTGGACTTGGATTTTAGTATATAAATAATTATACATTCTAAGTAACTAACCTAACTATAAAATTAAAATTATGAAAAAAACCCCGACCGCGACATAGTAGACCGATTTTCATGAAACATGGCTACGAACACTCTCGACTAACTCAGCTTTCAGACAAAAAAACTACATCAAAATCGGTTCATCCGTTTGGGAGCTACGATGCCACAGACAGACACACACACAGACAGACAAACAGACAGACAGACACGTCAAACTTATAACACCCCTTCGTTTTTGCGTCGGGGGTTAAAAATATGATCCGGTATTATTTTATTATTCAATGGGTTCAATTTGAGACCTGACTGTATCTTCAGGCATTATGACTATACCTACTAACTTTTCATGATTTTGAACCTTAATGTCGCAAAATGTGAAATTGTAATATTACAAAAGTGGATATTCTACTTTTTTCCATTTTCAAAATAATGATTTCTATGATTATCTGGTACAAAATGTTATCTGGCAATGATGAAATGATTTATTGATTTCTTTCTGTTTTTTTTTTTTTAATTAAGTGACTTGGATGTCCATGTCGTTAGCTTTGAGTGTCAAAGCGCTTAGCACCACGTCTCTTACAGTGTAACATCATTCCATTTTCTACTTCTTATAAATAAAAAAACTCCAGTTTTTCCAACGGCAGACGTGCTCTTCCCCCGGGAGTCGGCATTTGTTTCACAAATTAACTCCAGACCGTTGGGAACGGTACTTTTAAAATATTCTGAAAATGCTTGAAATCCGTTTATTTTTGACAGGAGAAAAACAGGCCATCTGAGATTTCAGAATGTTTTTCAAATATTTTCACTCTCTTTTCGTGATACTATGGTGTCAGAAATCCCTCGTGATATTTATGCGGATTTATCCACGTTATTATATCGCATTTGGCGACATATATGTTTAGTCATATGGGGACCATATGATACCTGCCGAACCCTACGCCGTGTCAGACGACGCAACGGAGCCACGCTAATGCTGTTACGTCGTCACCTAAATAGAATATCGTTTTTTTTCGTCTGTTTTTTTACTATTTATATATGTGCTATACGTATTGTTTTTATGTTTTAGTTTCACAGTGCCTTGGTTTTACTGTTATGTTGTGTAAATTATGTGAATAATAAATAAATAAATGATAGACTCCGTACACTGTTTAGCCGCAGCAAACACACATGCCTTATGATAGGTCTCCTAATTTTAAAAATGTTGCCTATCGCGATGAATCGTCATATAAAGTTTAAGGTCTATTCGCTGCATGCATGATTCGTAATGCCCTCATTTTGTGGGCTTTTCGATGTATAGTTTATTTCAAAATTTCACATTTATTTCAAATTTCAAGTAACATATTAGAAAAATCACTGTAGCCACAAAATACTAGATATACATATATATCCCGTGAGACTTGCGCTCTAAATATTTTAAAATTATGTACATAAAATGGAACGAAATTGTCGAAACTAATTTCGATAATGGACTTCCAACTGAGCCTATTGATGAGTTATAAAAAAGCGAAATGGATATTGCAATGGAGTCAGATAATCTAAGTGACGAATATGTTTTTACAGGCTTTGGAGATACTTCGATTCAGTTTTCGGTAAAATGACCCTGACGCAAATGCCGGGGTGTTATAAGTTTGACGTGTCTGTCTGTCTGTTTGTCTGTCTGTCTGTATGCCTATCTCTGTTTGTGGCATCGTAGCTACTGAACGGATAAACAGATTTTGATTTTGATTTTTTCGTTTGAAAGCTGAGTTAATCGGGAGTGTTCTTAGCCATGTTTCATGAAAATCGGTCCACTATGTCGCGGTCGGGGGTTTTACAAAATTAGAATTTTGTGGTTAGGTTATTAACATTTATAAGCACTTACCTATTTCAAAATTTTGACACTTTATTAGAGAATGAATATTTTGACTGGACAGTTTGATGTTCAAAATTGTTGTGAAATTTTTTGAATGAAACTTCTTATGCGACTTTTAAATCTGACAGCACGTTACAGCAACAGTGTTACGTTGCGTGAAATGACGACTCAATCGGCGCGTAACTAGTAAAAAAATTTGTACCTTCCAAGCGGCTTCGCCCGCGTAATAAAAGTATTCTTATTGAAACGTTTACAAAAAAACGGAGGGGTAAGATTTTCATTTGGATCCGTAGGTTTCTTTGTAGGTACATCTGTCCGCGATTATTTCGATTAAGGTAAAGCGGGGCAATTCTCGACTGGGGGGGTACATCTGTCCGCCATTAAGGTAAAGCGGGGCAATTCTCGACTGTAACTGATCTATTTGCTGTACGGTCAGCCATGAAAGTGGTTTCCCACTTTTCGACTCTATTGATCAAAAAGTGGTAAACCACTTTTTTGGCTGACTGTACCTTACACATATTACTATTGTTTTAAAAGAAATTCTTGCAATGATTGTAGAATTGTTACACAGCGACCACAGCGTAGGTAGTAGGTACGAATATGTATGTATTTTACCTATATAAATATTTATACTGGGGAAACTTCATACAACCCACATAGCCAGTATCTCGACGCTATGGTCGGTAGGGTAAAAAGTACTTCCTTGCATTATCGCTTACAATTTTTTCCATTTTGCTTATACTTATTGCAAACGTAAACATATAAAAGGCAAGCAAACAACGATCTTCTTACAGCACATTGAATGTAATAGTTATTACGGATGCAGGATACTCGCCGATGCATACTTACTAATCCCTTCCCACTGAGCCACCTGCATTTTACACTGCCTAGATATCGATTGCCGACCGATTATTCCGACCCCAATCCCTATTCTTATCCCCGTCCCTATCTCTATCCTTGTCCCCGTCCCCGTCCCCGTCCCGTCCCTGCCCCTGTCCCTCCCCTATCCCTATCCCCGTCCCCTATCCCTATCCCTATCCCTATCCGCATCCGCATCCGCATCCGCATCCGCATCCGCATCCGCATCCGCATCCGCATCCGCATCCGCATCCCTATCCCTATCCCTATCCCTATCCCTACCCCTACCCCTTCCCTACCCCTACCACTACCCCCTACCCCCTACCCCTACCCCTATCCCTTCCCTATCCCTAACCCTAACCCTATCCCGTTCCTGTCCCTGACCCTGTCCCTGTCCCTGTCCCTGTCCCTGTCCCTGTCCCTGTCCCTGTCCCTGTCCCTGTCCCTGTCCCTGTCCTTGCCCCTGTCAAATTATCATGCTAGGAGGTGAACTTTGAAAAATCCTTTCTTAGTGCTCCTCTAAGGAACTTCCGTGTCAATTTGAAATCAGCTCTTGAACCAGAAGTAAAGATAAAAACTAATCCTATACTTATGGCTATTTTGGATATTTTAACCCCATTGCACAACAACAGGGGAGAAAATTTCTTTTCCACCTCATTCGATTTTAAATATTTATCGTGATCAGCGACCCGATAAACCATAAAAACGATACCCATATTGTGTTTTTGACTTTACCCCCTTTGCACCCCTTTAGGGGTCAAATTTTCAAAAAACCTGAAACATGTCTTTAGGAATCCTCCTGTGAAGTTTCGAATAAAATAGTCAAACTAAACTTGTTCCCCGATACAAACTTTGAACCCCCATTTCACCCTTTTAAGAGGAGAATTTTGAAAAATCCTTTCTTAGTGCTCCTCTACGCCATATAAGGAACCTATGTGCCAAATTTGAAATCTCTAGGACCAGCGGTTTCGGCTGTGTGTTGATATGTCAGTTAGTCAGTCAGTCAGTTTCTTCTTTTATATATTTTTTGATATTTAAACCCCATTGCACTACAACAGGGGAGAAGGTATTTCACTTCCGCCTCGTTAGATTTTAAAAGCGTTGTATTTATCGTGATCAGCGACCCGATTAATCATAAAAACGATACCCATATTGTTTTTTTGACTTTATCACCCCCTTTTCACCCTTTTAGGGATTAAACTTTCAATAATCCTGAAACATGTATTTAGTCTATGTCTTTGGGAATCTTCCTGTGAAGTTTCGAATAAAATAATCAAACTAATCTTGTTTCCACATACAAAATTTGAACCCCCATTTCACCCCCTTAGGAGAGGAATTTTGAAAAATCCTTTCTTAATGCTCCTCTACACTATATGAGGAACATATGTGCCAAATTTGAAATCTCTAGGACCAGCAGTTTCGGCTGTGCGTTGATATGTCAGTCAGTCAGTCAGTCAGTTTCTTCTTTTATATATTTTTTTGATATTTAAACCCCATTGCACCACAACAGGGGAGAAGGTATTTCACTTCCGCCTCGTTAGATTTTAAAAACGTTGTATTTATCGTGATCAGCGACCCAATAAACCCTAAAAATGATACCCATATTAGTTTTTTGACTTTACCACCACCTATTCACCCTTTTAGGGGTTAAATTTTCAAAAAACCTGAAACACGTCTTTAGTCATATGTTTTTAGGATCCCTCTTGTGAAGTTTCGAATAAACCAGTGAAACTAACATTGTTTCCCCATACAAACTTTGAACCCCCATTTAACCCCTTTAGGAGGCGAATTTTGAAAAATCCTTTCTTAGTGCTCCTCTACACTATATAAGGAACCTACGTGCCAAATTTGACATCTCTAGGACTAGCGGTTTCGGCTGTGCGTTGATATGTCAGTCAGTCAGTCAATATCTTCTTTTATATATTTTTTTGATATTTAAACCCCATTGCACCACAACAGGGGAGAAGGTATTTCACTTCCGCCTCGTTAGATTTTAAAAACGTTGTATTTATCGTGATCAGCGACCCGATAAACCATAAAAACGATACCCATATTGATTTTTTGATTTTATCACCCCCATTTTCACCCTTTTAGGGGTTAAATTTTCAAAAAACCTGAAACACGTATTCAGTCATATGTCTTAAGGAATCTTCCTGTGAAGTTTCGAATAAAATAGTCAAACTAATCTTGTTTCCCCATACAAACTTTGAACCCCCATTTGACCCCCTTAGGAGGTGAATTTTGGAAAATCCTTTCTTAGTGCTCCTCTACACTATATAAGGAACCTACGTACCAAATTTGAGATCTCTAGGACCAGCGGTTTCGGCTGTGCGTTGATATGTCAGTCAGTCAGTCAGCTTCTTCTTTTATATATTTAGATCGTCGACGATATAGTTTTTTTTTTAGATTTATAATATGATCCTGTTATCAATGTCTAAGAAAATGCTACTGCTTTTAAAACTGATTAAAAAGAAACTTGGGTTACGTTGTGAATATTTTTCGGTCTAAATGGAATCAAAATAAAATTTAAAAGTGGCAGTGGAAAAGATTATTTATAGTTACTTTAAACTGTTTTATTTAAATATATACCGGTTTGTCATCAAGAACCACCCTATCGCTTTTTGTTCAATTCGAAAAAAACAATTTTTTTTTCGCGTTCATACATAATAAATATTAGAGAAATTGATTGTATTTGAACTAAAGAATCTTCCCTTAAAGTTAACGGAATTCAATAAAAACAGGGTGTATTACAACAATTAATTTTACAACGCACCGATTGCCTGCCAAGTAAATATTATAATTATATAAAACGATTTTGATGAATGATTTAGTTCCACCATGTATTTCAACATTTTCAACCATTGACATGTGTGTTATAAATAATAAATTATACGCTATTCAAGGCTTCAAGGCCTATATTATACTTTTATAATTTAGAGTAATTAGTTATTTGACTTGGAGGAACGTTAGAATATAACTATGTTTTAAAAAAAATATTTTCATAAGTGTGAAATTACCTTTCTTTCATGTTTTTACCCGACTACAGCAACGCAAAAGGTGGGTTATGATTTTGACCGGTATGTATGTGGGTATGTATTTATGCATGTATGTTCATCTGTTCCCTCATAACTTCTAAGATACTCATTATCTACGAACAGACTTAAGAGTTTTATGTAGTTTATTAGTCATATGAAGCATGAAATGAAATATAGCTACCCAACCAAATATATACCCAAATTGTGATTTATTTAAGAAATTGTACATGGACCGAAGTGGTCCATATTTGCTTAGTCTTTTTATGATTTGAACTTTTAAATAGTTAAAAAATTTGCTCTGGATATAATATACGTTGGATTTTCTAAATTTTTTTGTTTTGTTTATTTAATGTATTTATGCCCCTATATTATTTAACAAAGATTCATCTCGTATAAAAAAAATGCTGCCATGAACGTTGGTTCTACGTAACCGAAATTGGCACTTTAGAATTTGATTGAAGTGATTCGCAGACTTTTACAACTTGTAGTTGTTTAAACGACAGTTTGCAAGTTTGTTGTAAGTTGTTTTATAGTTCATTTGTGACGTTAGACACGATAAAAGATCAGAGTACGTAGCCAAATGTACAAACGCTCACGATGATATCTGTTTCGTAGTTACCTATCTCTATTACCCTTATATATTTTAGTTGACGACCGGTCTGGCGCAGTCGGTAGTGACCCTGCCTGCTACGCTGCGGTCCCGGGTTCGAATCCCGGTAAGTGCATTTATTTGTGTGATGAGCACAGATATTTGTTCCTGAGTCATGGATGTTTTTTATGTATATAAGTATATACTTAGATTCAGATTCAGATTTATTTATTTCTCAAAATCCATACATATTTTTAATTAGAAACTAACAAAAACATGCACACATAAAGAGATCGTCAAGGCAGGTACACTAGGTTCGCATTAAAAGCTAACAATCTTACAAGTAGGTATATAACCATTTTTTTTTTTAGTTAGGTTCACATTTACTAAGAATTATAACTTACTAATATAGACATTTAATATACATATATAATTTACTAATACTTAATTGGAAGTCACGAACATGGCTAGGCACATTAATAGGTATTATTTAGGTATTCTTTTATGCTATAAAGTGTCTTGTCAAGTAGTAGCTGTTTTACTTTGCGACGGAAAGTGTTGAAGTTGGTCTCAGTTTTTATTACTTTTGGCAGTTTGTTGTAAAGTTTTTGCCCTATAATTTTAGGACACTTTTTAGCAATTTGTAATCTGCATTTGCTTTGTCTTAAGTCGTCGGGATATCTCGTTGGTCGTTTACTTACATCACCAATACGATCAAATTCATTTGGATTATTCCTTACATACATTATAATTTCTAGGATATATGTCGATACAGATGTCAATATTTCTAACTTTTTAAAAAGTTCTCTGCAGCTAGCATCGTACTTTGCGTTTGCTAATATTCGAATTGCTCGTTTTTGCATTTTTAATACACGTTCAAATTCCGTTGCGTTTCCCCACAGTATAATCCCATAAGACAAAATTGAATGTATGTATGAAAAGTATGCTTCCTTTAGGTGGTGATTTGATATGAGGGGTTTCAATTGTTTGAGTATATATATGCCTTTTGCTAGTTTTCCACATACTGAGTTTATATGATTTTTCCATGATAATGTTGGATCCAGGTTGAAACCAAGTAGTTTCACATCCTGTACTGTGTCAATAGTTGTGCCATTTGATAAAGGTACGATTATTTTCTTAGCGTCTCTTAGTCTAGTGTCAAATTTCATAATATTTGTCTTTTCAGGGTTAAGTTTAAGTCCATTAATTCTAAACCACCACTCTAATTTCTGTAGAACTATGCTTACTTTATTAGTTAACTTATCATCACATTCATCATTTACAATAATTGTCGTGTCGTCAGCATATAATATAATTTCTCCGTCAATGTCAAGTTTATCAATGTCATTTAAAAATATGGAAAATAGGGTGTTTCCCAAAGATGATCCTTGTGGCACGCCAATTGTTGTCAGCCGTGATTGTGACCTATAGTGCTTGCCATTTACTTTTATTTCTACAGTTTGTTCTCTCTCTGACAGGAACGATTCTAGTAAATGAGCACCGTGATCCGTAATGCCATATATTTTTAGTTTTTCTACAAGTAGAGAATGATTTACAGAGTCAAAGGCTTTTGACAGGTCTAAAAAGATTCCTACAACTTTTTGTTTATTTTCTAAACATCGTATTACGCTTTCAATAAATTTATGAGTTGCCGCAGTTGTGGAGCGCCCTTTTCTATATGCATACTGTGCATCTGATAGCGCTCGGTTTTGTTCCACATGCTTTAGAATGTCATTTGAAATTATAAATTCTATCAGTTTAGATACCATTGGAACGATAGTTATTGGTCTGTAGTTTTCCACATTCGTTTTATCGCCCTTGCCTTTATAAATAGGGCACAATCGGGTTCTCTTCAGTGACAGAGGATATATGCTGGAGCGGAGTATGTTATTTATAATGTATGTCAGTTGATTTGCTAAAACAGAAATAATGTCAAATAAATTTTTTCCTGAGATATCATAGATATCCTTTGTTAGCGACTTAGACACCTTTAGTCGAGCTATCTTTACAAGTTCTGCTGGAGTTATTTGAGAAAAGGCAAAGGCAGTTTGTATTTCGGAACAGTTTGACCTTAAATGTTCTATAGCTTGGTTTATATCCGGGCAGTTATTTAAAGCAATATCATTTCCCACTCGAATTAAATATTTATTTAAGTAATCAGGTATGTCAGTGCAATCAATCGATTCATTAGTAATTCCGTCTTTTAGATTCCAGTTGTATTCTTGTACGATGTTATTGGTTTCTTCTTTTATTATTTGCCATACTTCTTTTTTTGGATTTTTTGAGTTGATTATACGGTCTTCTGTGTGTGTTCTTTTCATATTTTTCAATAAGGCTTGTTCTTCTTGTCTCTTTTTGCCTAGAATTTCCTTGATGTCAATTTGCGGGTACTGTTCGTGGAATAACAGTAGATCCTCTATGTCGCGTTGTACATTGCAGGCTGATTCACATATCCATGAAATACGATTTTCGTTTTTCTTTTTTATTAGTTTCTTTGGCATATACATATTCATATTGTAAACTAGTTTTTGGATAAAGTTGTCAATAGTATATGGGTTGTAAGAAACAAGTATTTTATTCCAATCATACGACATCATCGATTCACAGAGGTTTCTTGTATTTTCTACACTTTGCTGGCGTCTTTCGACGAATACGTATTTCGGCTTACAATTTTCTTGTGTATAAACGTGGGCTAACCGTAGGCTTATATCTCTATGTATATAAGTATTTATATATTATGTATATCGTTGTCTGAGCACCCACAACACAAGCCTTCTTGAGCTTACCGTGGGCCTCAGTCAATCTGTGTAAGAATGTCCTATAATATTTATTTATTTATTTATATGCGCGACAGAGCTAAAATCCATTCGGATACTCCGGCAGAGCCTTTACCGAGGTCACCTAAACTGTCCTAGAACCAAAAAATATATACATTTTGCATGATGTTTATGCGTCCTAAAGCGTCAAGTCTTACATAAGTCCTTTTCGAATAAAAGTCATCGTTATTTTTAAGTCGATGCCATCATCATCCTCCTTGCGTTATCCAGACATTTTCCACGGCTCATGGGAGCCTGGGGTCCGCTTTGACTACTAATCCCAAGATTTGGCGAAAGCACTAGTTTTTACGAAAGCGACTGCCGTCTAACCTTCCAACCCGAAGGGTAACTAGGCCTTATTGGAATTAGTCCGGTTTCCCCACGATGTTTTCCTTCACCAAAAAGCGACTGGCAAATATCAATTGACATTTCGAACTCGCGATCTCCGGATCTAAAGTCGTACGCTCGTAACGCTAGGCCACCAGCGCTTTTTAAGTCGATGCCAGATAGTAAAAAAAAAAGTAACTAGTTTCATATAAAAACTTTCATGTGCTAGTTATATTTAAAATATACAACGAATACAAATTTCTTCCATTGCTATTAGTTTTTAGCCTTTGAGAACCACGACTGTACATTAAACGAGCATTTTTCAATAAATTCATTGTATTTAAATTATTTATAAGTTTGCCTGAGTACAAATGCTCCGCAAATTACTTATACCTCTACAAGTCTACATGTCGTCATGGTTGCGGATGATGGAATGTCATGTATGGAAATGGTCTATATTGAGGGTTTACTGGTGGAACCCGATAAATAGAGAAAACTGGTTTTTGAAATTCGAACTATTGTGCAATTCCCACAATGTTGTTATTTCAAGGACAAATTATCTCGATTTATTGGGTTTTACCAGTAAATCCTATTATTTTAAGTATGTTTGACTGCGATACAGCGTCTGTTATTTATATGACCCGAACAGCTGTTAAATGGCTTAGTTCCTGGCTGGTTAAGATGACATTAAAGACAGCCGTGATGAGTTGGCATCCTGAGAGGAACCGTCAGTCAGATTTGAATTGGAAAGTATCGCAGTCAACTGCACTGCATTTCTTTAAATATATCAGGTATATTTCTTTAATAAGGCCCTAGTCTGATCCTCTAACATAAATGTAAACTCTTTAGAGTCTAACTTTGGCTGTTAGATTTCGCTTTGGGCAGTAAAAGTTTTGCCCTACTTCGTGTCTAAATAGCTCATTATAAAAACTTTCCCACTACGCAAGCTTATATGCGATTGTCCCACCTGCCGGCCTAACCGAAGTAACAATTGTTGACGGTACATGGCGATCCAAACGCAAGTGGCGTTACTACAGAAGGTTGGTAGACAGAGCTAGCTACTTTAGTTCTTAGACTTTGTGAGCAACTACTATACGAGTACAATAGAACATGCGTTTTTCGATAAATTATTTGTATTTGTAAGTTTTACCCGAGTGCAATATAGTCCGCAAATTACCTTAACTTTTACTGTTACATTTTGTTTTGGACAATACTTTGCCCTACTTTGTGATCTCTAAGTAGCTCATTCTAAAAAAAAACTTTCGGTATCACCCACGTAATACTCTACGCTTATAAGTAAGCTTATGCAAGCTTATATGCGACTGTCCTAACTGCCGGCCTAGGTGAGGTGACAATCGTTGACGCCACGTGGCGATCGAAGACCAACTGCCTCGGTCATGCCTCTACAGAAGAGCAATAAGGAGAACTAGCTACTGTACGCTAAGCGGTTGTGATATCGGCTAGTACCCTGCTCGGACAATAACGATGTGGTCGCAAGTCTCAAGAGACTTGTGAGGTCATTATATATTGTTCGCGACAGTTTGACCAGCGGGGCAGTTCTCAAGACGTCCCTTGGCTAGCCAAGCTAGCTCTGGACTTTCTCGTTGATACATGTTTCCGTAGTTTGACTCAGTGTGAGTGAATTTATTAATTTAATTTTTATGCCACAAATAAAATAGTAATTCAATCCCAAGAGACTTTTCAAGGGTAAGTATTCAGTTCTTAATATTCGGCAGCTTTTAAATAGTCCCTATCATGTTGTATAATATATTAATGGTTGATGCTGCATATGCTGCTCATATATATTTATTATTGCTTTTATGCAGGCCCATATGAATTAAACATAAATGTAATCACAGAAAAAAAAAAACTTTTAGTAAAGTTAACTTAAAATACAGAAAGTAGTTCCACACGATACTGGCGCCCAACGTGGTACTAAGAATAGTCCAGAAGATATTGGCGCCCAACTTGGGGCTAAAAATAGTCCAGAAGATATTGGTACCCAACGTGGGTCTAAGAATAGTCCAGAAGATATTGGCACCCAACGTGGAACTAAGAATCGTCCAGAGAATCTTGGCGCCCAATATGGGGCTAGGAATAGTCCAGAAGATATTGGCACCCAACGTGGTTAGAATAGTCTAGAAAATATTGGCGCCCAACGAGGGGCTAAGAAAATTGGAGTCCACATTCGAACACCTGTTCAGTAACCGGCCTATCTTATTAGAATTATTAAATTTCCTATGAGGTGGCTGATGATGATGGATGATAAATCAGTTAAGATAATGACTCGTCTGCTCGTTTGCAGATCACCTTAAAAAATAATAGTCCTTAAAATTTAAAATTTTAACACTGGATTTCATTCGCATTAGTCTAATATTAGTTAAATTTACGAATGAGTTGACCTTGAATCTGATTTACAACTTTGATCTTATTTTTATGCCTGCACGAACACGATAAATGCCAATCGTTAAGACAATCATATAGATAAGATATCAAAACCAATATGAAGTCATACACATTTTCGGAATGAGAATCGATCTCCTGTATTATGTTTTCAACGAAGTGTTCACACTCGTTTTCTCGAGAGAATTGACCTCATTATATATAGGTTTAATAGGTATATGAATCTTTTTCGGAGTTTCGCGACGACTTATTTGGCAATACAGTCTGAAACAATGTATAAATTCTTTATTGTATAAAACACAAAACACAAGTTTGACGCAAGATAGTTACTAGGCATTATAACTGTCCTTTAGAGGTATTTCTTTCAGCTAAAATTTTAGTGGATAAAATAAATATAAGATAAGATAAGATAAAATTTATTTCATAGAAAAATGTCTAAAATTAAAACGATAAGTAATAAATAAATCAATATTTATAGGAAAAATCTACATAGGATAATACTATTGTGTGGTCAATAAAGCCTGTTTCAGGGTAAAGGATGTAAATAAATAGATATAGACAGGCCTTTTTGAATTTACTCATTTCAATTCCGATTAGTTCCAATTTTTAGTTTATAATTTAGGTAGTATTTAAACTAATTAATATTAAAATGGTTTTTTATCTTTTACAACTTAAAATTTTTGTATAATAATTATGTTTAGATATAAATCATCCTTGATATTACTCAGAATAAAATATATATATATATATATATATACAAAAATATGAGATGTACCAGTATTTAAGTGTCATATCAGGATTTGAACCCGGGACCATAATAAGAAGGGTGACTTCCGACTAGAAGGCCGTTAATAATATATGAAAAGTGATGGATGCTGCGAAAATGATTTGCACAAAAGTTTATTGGTATGAAAAGTATGAAATAGGAGCGAACAAAATATTTCGAACATTCTTAGCAGACTTGCTTCATTTTTTCTTATTATTTTTAATTTCAAATATTGTCGATGTATCGATGTGTTAAAATATATAATATTAATATTTAATCTAAAAATTTCAAGTAGCATAAACATACCTATTTCAAACGGTATGTATGACTGTATGTATTACTTATAAGGATAATGATAAAATTAAATTCTGTACTTAATAATAAATTGTCTTATGTATAAAAATATTACATTGAGAACGAACAAGGAAGATAAAATAATAGTAATAAATGTGAGAGTAATAATTAAATACCTTTCAATACAACTTTTTTTTTGTATTTCTCAATAAAATATTTTAACAATTTAATTTATTGCTTAGTCCTTCTACAGTTTGTAACATTAGTGTTTATGTTCATGCTCAGTCGTAACCAAAATTTAAACTAATTAAAATATATGTTTTTAGTTAACAAGTTCACAAACATACCTGAAATATAAATTATAACCCACGTTAATATTATTCTACCTTCCGCATACTCATCTCTCGTAAACATCCCCAACTTCAAACTCCCACCCGAAACTTCAAAAAACTCACCATCTAACAGGAACAAAAGTCTAAACAGGATGCCAATCCGCCTCATGATCACCATCAACACGCGAGTCACTCACGATTCTCACTCAATCAGTCACTCACCGTATGTCGGTCACTCACTCGCGATCGCACGCGTCCGCCGGCCGCGGGCGCTCGGTCGAGACTGGCGTAGTCGCTACGAGATTCATTATACGCGGATTCTCTAATAAGTTGCAGTTTCACAGTTTGTGTATGAATTTAGAGTGACAAGTTGGTAGGGTTGGTAGGGTTGCCACGTTGCTTTTAGTTATGTAGCGTAACCTATTTAATGATTTTTTAGCATAATAATAATATGTACTTTTTTTTAATGTTCCTGCTATTTTGCTTTGGTTTCATTTCAGTTTTCGTTTGTCTCACTAACTAATGCATTTTTTCGACACACTCTTGAGAATGAACACCCTTAGAACATTAATATTCTTACGTGTAAGTAAATGTACCTATAAGCGATATTTTGGCTGAATTAACAAGTTATGAATTGAATCTAGATTATTAAAAAGGTCGATTCGAGTAAATGCGTTATATTTGTGAAGAAATATATACTTTCAAGTAAAAAGGTCCAAATAAAATAACCGGAATAAAAATACATAACATTACTTACGTCGGAGAGAAAAATATATTTAAGTAGGTACATTTGCTTACCGTCAGTCTTGTTTACATAAAAATAATAATATCTTCCATATACTTATTCATTTTATCTTCTTTGGTAATATTGGCTTTTCTGTGTGAACTGAGTCCAATAATAATTTAAAACTATTCGAAATCTGAATTTGCGTGTTCAATAAAAGTTCTTCCATGAATTTATTGTAAAGGACTTTTCCCCTTACTAGCTCGGAAACACGTGTTTTGTCCTTTAATACCAGCGGGTAAAAACGCATTTTATCCACTAGTGGGTAAAGTAATTTGACCTTGAATAAAGTCAAATTAACAGCTTTAAAGTTGATACAAGTAGGTGAATCTAGTAATAAAGATGATTTACCACCTGTGGAACTACTGGAAGCAGTGATAATCGCATTTTTTGCGTTGTAGTTTCCTCGCTACAGTGAGGGGAAAAGTTTTGTGTTACACTCGGGTGCAAATGTATTTTACTTCTCGTGTGTTAAAGAACTCGCAAGTTCAGGATTCTATTCTCGACCCACTCGCTTCGCTCGTGGTTCAACTATAGAATCCTTTCACTTGCTCGTTTTTCAATTCCACACTCGGCGTTAAAATACAACTTTGCCCCTTGTATAACAAATAACTATTATAATAAAATAAACATTCGCAGCTATAACAATAAAAATATTTTACATTTTATACGGAAATGAACGCCATTTACACACTTGGAGGCTTTGGTCACTTTTTCTTTGTATATAATGTATAATTGTATATGATATTTATTTCAGTTTATATATGTAGTATAGGTAATAGTAGTGTGACTACTTAAAAAAAACAAATTAAAATGCTTTCAATGAAAACAATTTAATTTGTTCTTAGAGTATTGGCAAATATAATAAAATCTCAATAATTTTCAATCAATCAATGTGTTGTGGTGACGGGCTAAAAGACTTTCATCACTCCTTTTCCTCCCATGGGTGTCGTAGAAGTCGACTGTGGGATATGGGTTCTAGTTTATAGTTATTTCTTGTCGGAAAATAATGAAATTTAAATGAGAAGTCAGGACTTTAGGTTTTGAGTTGAGTTCACAACCAAAGTACGTACATCCGTTTTCACATTATCCGGTCCGTTATCGCAGGCAGGATTTCAATGGAAAATAATCCAAGATGGCGCCTGTAATGTATGGGATATCGGTCCGACATCCAATATCGGATCGGATAGTGTGAAAACGCACTTAAGCGTCACGGTACACACAAAGATTTTTTGAATACTAAGGTACTCAACCGATAAGCCGGTTCTATTAAACCTGATACCAAATCTACACTTTATAAAGACCATATCATTGTATGAGTGCCTCTATCTCCACATAACAAACTTTGCCGCCGCTATGAGCTCACATTTAATTTGATTTCCAATTGCTAACTATCGAGTTTGAGATTTATCCCGCAAATAGTTTAAAGACTCTAATTAGTTAAAATTAGTTATAGTCAGCGATTTCAAAAACTAGTTATGCTAAGTAAAAGACTAACTTTGTTTTAAATTGATTTTATGACATAGTTAAAAAATAATGTACTAATAGTATAGTATAGTATAGTATAGTATAGTATAGTATAGTATAGTATAGTATAGTATAGTATAGTATAGTATAGTATAGTATAGTATAGTATAGTATAGTATAGTATAGTATAGTATAGTATAGTATAGTATAGTATAGTATAGTATAGTATAGTATAGTATAGTATAGTATAGTAGAGTATAGTATAGTATGAATAAGACCTTAAATGACCTACAGGGTTGGAAGGTCAGATGGAAGTCGCTTTCATAAAATGTAGTAACTACGTTAATTTTATTATATGTCATCATGCCTGTATCCCATAAAGGGGTAGGCAGAGCACATGAAACAGCCGGCGCATTATGATTCCAATTTTATCATTTATCCACGTAGATAAAGCATCCGTCACGCTTTGGCAAGTATGTCAGTGTGAGAGTGACAGTTGTCTTATCCACGTGGACAAGTGATAAAATTGGAAGCATGATACGCCGGCTGCATAAGTTTCAGTGCCACACTTGGCAAATTGTTACATTACAGTGACAGGTTGCCAGCTTACGCCACAATTATGTTACCATTACCACATATCCCACAGTCGACTTATACGACACCTAGCACCTACAGGAAAAAAGCGGGTGGTCAAATTCTTAACCCGTCACCACACAGGCGTAGGCTCCTGTAAGCCGTAAAAAAAGGTTCAATGACTGATGAATACTCCGTTTATTTTATAATTATATATAATTTATAGATAATTTCTACTTTAATAGGTAGTTTTCAATAAATATGGGTATATCTCCTGTCAACGTCACATTTAAAACAGTCATGTTATAAGGTAAAAAATCAGATTTAAAATCCAGGATGCTCTTATGAATAAATGTCAATTTAAGTTTAAAAATCTTTTCCCTTTCAACAACTCATCAAAAAGATAAAAGCCGAATAATTAAAATATTGATAAAGTACATTTCAACTGGAGAGCAGAATTATCGTTAATTTAAACATTTAATTATATTCCTTATTAAAAAGAAATTAATGTCTAGTGTTGCTTAAACTTTGAGGTGTTCGTAAGTCGTTTTGTTTCTCAAATACAAGAATTGCAATTGTAAAACAGAGATTTTAAGTTGAACAAGTGTATTGACTGATTTATTTACGAATTTATACGAATATTCGGCGCAGAACGACCAGTATTTTGAGAACCCAAGATATATCTTTCTTATCTAAGCAATTTCTTAGTTGTTTCATAAAAATAATACATTGCTACGTTTGTTTTTAACCCCCGACGCAAAAACGGAGGGGTGTTATAAGTTTGACGTGTCTGTCTGTCTGTCTGTCCGTCTGTCTGTCTGTCTGTCTGTTTGTCTGTCTGTGTGTGTGTCTGTCTGTGGCATCGTAGCTCCCGAACGGATGAACCGATTTAGATTTAGTTTTTTTTGTCTGAAAGCTGAGTTAGTCGGGAGTGTTTTTTGCCATGTTTCATGAAAATCGGTCTACTATGTCGCAGTCGGGGGTTTTTTCAAAATTTTAATTTTGTGGTTAGGTTATGCCTATATGACACTCATCCCTCCTCATTACATGACCGTACCACGCCAACCTGCCACTCCTCATATTCTCCTTTATAGGCGCAACTTTCAAACTTCGCCTAATATACTCATTCCTGATCCGATCCATTCTGGTCACTCCACACATCCATCTCAACATTTTCATTTCCGCTACGTGCACTCTCCTTTCATCCTCCACCTTTGTCGCCCAGCATTCAGATCCATACAATACAACAGGCCTCATATCACAATCGTCTTGTAGATTTAGTGCAATAATATCTTGGAGAAGCGTGCGAAAATATCTAGTGTTTTATTAACTACTGCAGTTAGAGCAAATTAAGTTGGCAGTGATTGTGATAGCACAGTCTGAAAGGGCTTAAAACCGAAGTTTTTTCCTGCTTTTTTTTTAATATTGCGATATTATTCAATAAAAACGTATTCAAGCTCTGAGGTTAAATAGTTAATTTAACGTTATTTTGTAAAACTCATTTGTTTGACCCATTTTCACTGAAATAGAACTTAGCGTATTAATTTACCCCCAAAGTTTCAAAGACAGTGTTCAGGCCCCGTAGCTGAATGGAATTTCTTCGAAGCGAAACGCCACCGAAATTCCGCAGAAATGTAGTCTGGCTCTGTCGCACCAATACGCAATCAAATAGATAGCTACGAAAGAGATATCATCGTAAGCGTTTGTGCATTCGGCTACGCACACTGGTATAGGTAGGTTAGGTTCGTTTGGTATTATCAAATGTCCGAGAGCTAACGTGCACAGAATAGGAGCCCCGCGCGAGCGGGGCTTCGTCGATATCGCTTTAAAGTTAAGATAAAATAAAAAAATAAAAAAACATTGTAGATCTTTTACGTTTTAGACCATTTGCTTTTAACTCGTGAATTCATTATAAATATAATCCGCTTCCATATCTTTACTTTTTAAGTAAAAAATGATTAAATACATTTTTACGCTAGTTATTGGAATAACAGAGGATGATGGAGGTTTTACGTCGCAAATGAATTTGTTAATGGGTGATCCCATCGCCCGACGATGCGATAATTGGCGGCCCAGGAATCCGGGAGATACGTGTGTTGGGTTCCGTAGAGGAAATTGACGACATGACACAAAGAAAATTGTAACAATATTTAACGTAATAATTATAAAAATACGATGCGGAAGGATGAAAGTCATGTGACAAGAAAGATACTTATTTAAAATGATGTTTATAAAATATTAAATAAATAAATATTATAGGACATTCTTACACAGATTGACTGAGGCCCACGGTAAGCTCAAATATATATAATAAAAAAATATATATATATTAAATAAATATATTAAATTTAAATGTTATTTTCAGTACACTCTTGGCGTAATTATAATTATTATACTCCACGCACATCCTGGCAGGGTCGCCATATAAGGGTGACGGCTACCGGATAGTCAGCAAACAACCATTCAAGAGTAAGTGTGTTTAATTACTGACTACAGTTCACAGTCACATATACTTTTATATAATAAGCAAGTACCTACGCACACACACTCACTACATAGTGAACGCTCGGGTACCTTCTAGGAGAGCTCACTCCATCGCCACGTCTTTGCCTCGGTTTCTGTGGCCATGTGTAAATCCATTTATAATTTTAAAAAAAATGAGAACTCCTTAAATTATGACCATTTTACAGAGGTCGCCATAATTTTACAAATCAAATCTGACCAACATTCCATCCAATTGATCATGTAGCTCACTCGCACTTGACTAGTTTCAATTTAAAAAAGGCATATAATTAACCGGGCAACTAAAATATTAAACGGGAAGTTAAGTCTTGCATACAATAATATAATTTGGCTGTGTTTTAATATTGTGGCGACAAAAAAAATATATGAGCCTCAAATATTAAGCATCATTATTATTGAAAAAACGGCAGCAAATTTCAAGCGACAAAAATGTTGCCGAGGAACATTAAACAATACTTTGGCGACTAAAAGGCATATTCTGAGTAAGGTTTTCCTGCCAAAAAAATGAATCTTTCAGAGTGACGTTAAGACTACCGTAAGACCGGCCTTAGATTCGATAGAGTAAACGTCATGAAAAGTTAAATTCATTGTATAGAGACGAAGTTGCCAGCACTCCCAAACACCTAATTTCATACCCATAAGTACAATATTTTGTGGACCATTATATTTTATAAGAATCCTTTTTTTTATTAAAATGACAGCTCAGGTGATGAGTGCCGATGTATAGATTTTAAATGTACTTTTTATGTTAATTTGCTATATAAATATTTTAAAAGAACTGTATATTTTATATTAATAGATAGCCGTTTTCCTATTAAACTGTCTCTCTTAAATTGTTTCCAATATAATAATTCAGTTGCCAAATAAATAGTTGGTACTCGCGTCTGAATAAACCGTAGCCGTAATGACATTAAAATGCTACCTCATATTGAAATAATTTGAGGCCCCATTTTAGTCGCCAAACTATTATATTTGATACCCATTTCTATGGTTATTTAGTCGCCCGGTTAAATACGTGCCTTTAAAAAATACCTTTAAAGGAATAGTCAAAAATGTGTACTTTAAACATTATTTACCATCTCTGCATTGAAATATGAATGACCTTAGTCTGATACTGACCGGCAGTAACCTTACAGGAAATGATAATTTTCGTTGATTAATTGGTGTTCTTGACATGTTCATTGACCTATTATGTTTAAAAAAATATTAATAGTAATAGTTTTCCGGACGACCGGTCTGGCTCAGTCGGTAGTGACCCTGCCTGCTGAGCCGCGGTCCTGGGTTCGAATCCCGGTAAGGGCATTTGTCTGTGTGATGAGCACAGACATTTGTTCCTGAGTCATGGATGTTTTCTATGTATATAAGTATGTATACAATACAATACAATACAAATCCACTTTATTGCACAACCTCAGAAATGTACATAGGAACACACACATTACAATAAATTTTATTACAGAGGTAAACAACAGGCGGCCTTATCGCTAAAGAGCGATCTCTTCCAGGCAACCTATGTATTTATCTATTTAAGTATGTATATCGTCGCTTAGCACCCATAGTATAAGCTTTGCTTAGTTTGGGGCTAAGTTGATCTGTGTAAGGTGTCCCCAATATTTTTTTTTAATTTTTTTTTTCATACCTACTTATGAACATAATTTGAGTACAAATTATAAAAAGTGACATGCAGCGCATAATAACTATAATTATTTATTATCATCATTGGTTATATTGATTTTGACGACCGGTCTGGCCTAGCACGTAGTGTCCCTACTTGCTACGCCGCGGTCCCGGGTTCGAATTCCGGTAAGGGCATTTATTTGTGTGATGAGCACAGATATTTGTTCCTGATTCATGGATGTTTTCTATGAATATAAATATTTTTATATTATATATATCGTTGTCTGAGAACCTACCCACAACACAAGCCTTCTTGAGCTTACAGTGGGTGAGCCCCACGGTCAATCTGTGTAAGAATGTCTTATAATATTTATTATTTATTTATTTATTTATTTATTGGATTTGTTTTTATCAAAAGTGAAATTTTAAATATGTATGCAGGTAAACATGCTTCATCCTAAACTGCATCAGCACTTTTTTAGGTGAGATTATAGTAAAATCCTTAACCTGATTCCAATAAAAAATCAGTAGGCATCTTCAATAAATAACTGTAGAAAAATCCATGGTTCAGCAACAAATATCTGGCTCATCACACGAATAAGTGCCCTAATGTGACTCGAACCCACCACTGCGGCGTAGCAGGCAGGGTCACTACCCGCGGTGACAGTTCTAACCTAACCCAAACCTACTCTGTAAGCCGTTTGTTTCGGTGTGGTCACAGTTCTAACCTAAGCTAAACCTACCCTGTAATACGTTTTCTTCTGTGTAAAGTCCAGGCCGGTCGTCGAAGAAATCAAAACACATTTTTAAATAAATCTTACTACTGAAATGATAGTAATTTATTCAAACTAATACATGTACATAAAAATATTTCTTTTGAACATGTAAAGCAATTTGAAGTAATAAATATAACCTATTTCCAAATCATCTCTCCAAGAACAAATTACGCCCTAATGTACTCAATTTTCCACCTTCTTCACTTCCTAATTAAATAAACATTTAACAAGTCTTCGAAACACAAATTTTCATGTCCAGCTTCCTTGAACCTTCGGCAAACATTCAATCATAGTGTTGTACTAATGAGAACGTTCTCGAGAATTATTCCCCGAAGAAATTCTCTCCAAAATGTTGTCGGTTACTAGCACAATCTCGTAAAACCCAAGATATTTCTTCCCATTTTGAATTTGGAATCTTCTTTTATTTGTATAAGAATTCAAAACTCGCTCGATTATAATTTGTATTTGTACAAGTATGCCGGGACTTACGACTATACATTAGTCATGCATTATATATATATCTATATTTTTAGTTTACATCTATTGCTTCAAATGATAAGGGAAATAATGTAAGGTGTTACTGCTGGCCTTTGAAAATTAGTATATATATTTTATATAACTATGAAAATTACAAAATATTTGCTTTCAAGTGTGTTCGGTACTGTAGTAGGTAGCGACTAAATAAAATAATTCATCGATTTTACAACAAAAAGGGTTTAGTTCTCAGAGAGCGTACTCGAAAATTTCTAAGAACAATTCTGAAATGTTTCCCTGTTATTAGAAATATATTATTTCGGGAACGGCACATCGCTATCCAATCATACCCACCCCCCTGTAACCCTTCGCGCGTGCCCCTACATAACGAAATGCTTCCGTTCTCGTTAGAAGGTAATGAGTAATGAACAGATCCCAGTTTGCTTACGATATGAGTACTTGGCGTGTTTGTGTTTGACCTGTTTTTGTTTTTTTTTTGTTTTTGGGACAGTTTAAATATAACATAAAATAAATATTATAAGGCTTGTGTTGACATATGAAAGACGAACATCGATATTCATTTGTTAATACAAGAAATATCTATGACAGGAACAATTATCTGCGCCCATAAGCCCATCACCGGGATTCAAAGACAAGACCTTTAGCAGTTAGAAAGATAAAGTAGCCTATGTCACTTTCCATCTTCTTAACTATATCCACCAACGAAATTCCGTCTATCCGTGGCTCCGTTTTGTCGTGATAGACGGACAATCAAACAGACACACACACTTTCCCATTAATAATATTAGTAAGTATGAATACACACATTCAGGTTGTGACTTACCGCCAAACATGGAGATAGTTACTATTGAACAAAGAAAAAATAATCAAATATCACTTCTTCAACCTACACACGTTCGATTCTAGAATCACAATGTCAAACTGAAACCCATTGCATTGCGAGCACGAAAACTGCTCAACTCAGCAGGAATAAATCCTAACCTTGCGTTGATTGGCACCCTGGCGCCAACACTTGTCCAAGCTAATCAAATGCCACCATTGCATCCGTTTCTGTTCAAACAATTTCCGAAATTTCTACTCCTATTATGGTCACATAGGACGGAAATTCCAATGGTACATTTTTAGATACGACGTTTTGGATTTTAGATAGAAAATTAAGGTGATAGGGTAGCTAGCAATGGCAAAATCGCTTACACTTCGTAAACTAGCTCCCTCTATCGCTCTTCTGTAGTAGCATAGCCAAGCCTGCGTTTCAATTGCTACGTATCGTCAACGATTCTAACATTGGCTAGGGTGTTTAAATGCTCGGTAGAAACGCTCGGTCAGTCCGTTTTGTTGTGGAGTGGAATGGTAATTCTTCAAACAGAGGTTAGTTGTGAATGGGATGTACGTGTTTTGTGTGATTGATTTGGTCGAAAGGAACTATGATTTGATCATGGATGATAATTAATTCTTATTTTTTTCTGTCGATTCATTGTGGAGTTCACGTTTTGTGCAAGTGAACTTGATATAAGTGTATTACAGTAAATAATCAGTTACATACATACATAAACTTATACCTACATTCTTAATAAGAATAGGCAAAGTACAATACAGCTGTTAAAGTTTCAGTGCCACCCTTAGAGTGAAGGGGGGAGTGATTATGTGACTGTTTGTGTTCTAAAAAAAAAAAATCTCGAATCGAGATATTGCAGTACCAGGTCGCTATCGACACAATTGAACCCATATCCCACAGTCGCCTTCTTCGAAAACTACGGAAAGAAAGCGGGTGATGAAAGTCAACAGCTATCAACCATCGTGTCGTATCAAAACCAGTAAACCGAATTGTAGAATTACCCCCTTATTCATAAACGTACTTTAAAGTTATAAAGCCGATAAAGTTCGTTTTCCCCTCACTAGCTCGGAAACACGTGTTTTGTCCTTCAATACCAGCGGGTAAAAACGCATTTTATCCACTAGTGGATAAAGTAATTTGACCTTGAATATAGCCAAATTTTCTGCTTTAAAATTGATAAAAGTGGGTTAATCTAGTAATGAAGATGTTTTACCACCTGTGGAACTACTGGAAGCAGTGATAAACGCATTTTTTGCGTTGTAGTTTCCTCGCTATAGTGAGGGGAAAAGTTTTGTGTTACACTCGGGTGCAAATGTATTTTACTTCTCGTGTGTTAAAAAACTCGCAAGTTCAGGATTCTATTCTCAAACCACTCGCTTCGCTCGTGGTTCAACTATAGAATCCTTTCACTTGCTCGTTTTTCAATTCCACACTCCGCGTTAAAATACAACTTTGCCCCCTTGTATAACAAATAACTATTGTCCCTTTCCTACGTATTAAATAATGCTGTAATTTATTCTATGATCATATATGCGCTAATATTCCTAAAGATGTTTTCCCGACTTTGACATCCGAAGAAGTTGCAGCTTGGATGTGCTTTGGATGTCGCAGTAAACTTCCGAAGGGCGATAACACCCACACACCAGTGCGCTCGCTAGGATACCATTACAACGCTGGCCTCGATGACACGGCATCTACTGTAAGAAATCTTGGCGAATCAACCTCACGTTTCTCCGACGCAAAATTTGATAACCAATCATTCCATCCAACCATACGGAATAAACACTGTGAGCAGCTGATGAGCGAGAGGCATGATGACCTGTCGATTAATTCTATTCGTACTGTAATGCAGGAGGAGTTTCAGGTACAAATAGATGACGCCATAAATAGAATTACCAACAAACTCATCGCGGATCATAATGGGATTGCTCTCACGCAGCAGGACAGTCTATTGCAGCCTTTAAGGCAAGAGGTCACCGAATTGAAGATCAAGGTGGCACTTCTAGAAAGTAAATTGGATGAGTATGATCGTCAATTACAAGAGCTGCGAAATCTACGTGGTAATCCTTCCTTGCACGAGATCATCCCTTTGACTTCAGCCCAGGGAGCTTCTTCTTTGGCAGTTACCAGTACACCTAAAGTGGCGCCGTCTGGCACGGGAGGTCTCAGGACACGACTCCAGTCAGGAACTACGAACGGGGTGATACCGGAGGATAGAGGTGCCACACACGTGACCAATTGCGATGACGATAAGAAAATACCTAATGATATCTTGGTACCTACTATTCCGTCGTTAACAAGCTCGCCACCTGTTGAGTGTTCCAAGAAGGCAGAAGATAAGGACTCGTGGAAACAGGTTTCTTATAAGCGGCAGAAAACCGGAGAGCAAAGATCCTCGCAGTTGGTGGCAGCCTCTCCTCCCGTCGTTGCCTCGAACGGGTCCTCTGCTTTTAAAACACAACTACACAATGGGCAGTGCAGTGAGGCTACTGGTAACCTTACCGGTAATGGCGCTAGGCGTCCCTTTGGCGAACGTAAATCACTGCCATCACGGCCAGTCGTTAAAGGGATTGGCCAGAATCATAATCTCCAGACTATTGAACGGAATCGGCGAATACACGCTTGTTTCTTCAAGCCGGAAACTACATCAGAACAGATTGTGATTCATATGAAAAGGATAAGTCATGCTGAGAACTTCAAGGTCGACAAACTAAAGCTACGCCATGAAAACTATGCGTCATTTATTGTTTCGGTTCCTGAAAGCCTCTTTGAGCGGTTCATGTTGCCTGAAGCATGGCCGGCAGGGACTCAAGTAAGAGAATGGTTTCAGCGTTCCACCGGGCGCGTACAACATGCGCGTCGCCACCCCGCCCCCGGTGAGAAAGTCAACAAGGGTGATGATGCCACAGTCGCACTCTCGCAGCGGGGCTAATTCCGTCTCGTCACTTCAAATCATTTATCAGAATGTACGCGGCTTAAAGACTAAGCTGAGGCGTTGGCGTAATAACGTGTCTCTCCTAAACGTAGACGTTGTCGCTGTTACTGAGACGAACTTGGATTCGATGATTGGCGACCTCGAGGTGGCTCCACACGGCTGGTCTGTGCTAAGGCGTGACCGGGGATCACGAGGAGGTGGTGTTCTTTTGGCTGCGAGACCTGGCATAGCTCTTCGTCGGCGAACGGATTTAGAAACTGCTGCTGGAGAGGACTTGTGGGTCTCGATTGCGGTGAATGGTGTTGAGTTTTTAATATGTGTAGTTTATATCAAACCCAGTGCTGGGGATTCTGAATACATGACGTGGTTTTGTAAAGTGGAAGATTGTACTACTGTAACAAATAATACCAATACTATTGTCTTGGGAGATCTCAATTTAAATAGTGCTACTTTAAATGTAAATAATTATTATAACTATTTTTTGACATTTTGTAATTTAGCTGAATATAACGACATAGTTAATGGTAAGGGAAGTAAATTGGATGTGGTACTTGTTTCTGAATGTTCAGGAGCTGTGAGTGTATGCGCATCATCTGAAGGCTTAGTAGAGCATGCCGATGTCTATCATCCCCCTCTCGAGATTACTGTTACACCGGTGCAACCTGGAGGAGCGATAACGGTTGAACCTAGCAACATCAACCCGATCACGGACTGGAACTTTTCCAAAGCGGATTTTCCTATGTTATACGACCGAGTCTCTAAGGTTGATTGGAGTCCTGTGCTGGCTGAAAAGTGCGTGAATGGGGCGGTCGAGCGGTTGTATGAATTATTGTATAACTGTTTCGATGCATGCGTTCCCAAAAAGTGTCGTAGTAGAAAGACTAACAGCAGAGTGTACCCAACCTGGTTTTCCGCGGATGTCATCAAGGACCTAAAAAGGAAAGCTGACTTGCATAAACGCTGGAAAGTTACCGGTGACTCGTATATTTATACTCAGTATAGTCAGCTTAGGGCGGATATAAAAAAAGAGTTTCTGCCGCGTACGGTGTCTACATCAGTAACATTCAGCAGCGTCTGAAAACGAATCCAAGATCCTTTTGGCAACACGTATCGAACTTGCGAACCAAGGGCGGTTTCGAGTCCAATATTACGTATGGGGACCGTATGTTTAGTGGACAAGCGGCAGCAGGTGCGTTTGCTGACTATTTCAGTACTGTGTTTCTCTCCCGTGAGCCAAAACTAAGTGCAAAAACAGCGGGAGCTGCTGGTAGTCAAAACCTTATAAGTATCTCTGGTTTTACTGAGTATGAGGTGAGTCTGGCAATTGATAAGTTGAAACCGAATTGTGCGCTTGGTCCTGATAACGTGCCCGCGTTCATAATCAAGGCCTTTAAATCCCTACTTGCGAGTCTTCTAGCCCACGTGTTCAATCTGGCGCTTAAGTCTGGCACCTACCCTCTTAGTTGGAAAACCTCAAGAGTGACACCGATTCGAAAGTCAGGTGAAAAGTCGCGAGCCGAAAATTATCGTCCCATTGCCATTCTGAGCTCTTTTGCTAAGGTGTTCGAGAGTGTCCTACACTCGAAATTGTACACCTTAGTTGACCCTTATTTAAATGATGCGCAGCATGGGTTCAGGAAAGGGCGCTCCGTCAATACAAACCTGCTCAGTCTCGTAAACCACGTCTCGGAAAAACTGGATGAAGGATGCCAAGTTGATGTTGCATACCTTGATTTCAGGAAGGCGTTTGACCAAGTCGACAATGATATCCTCCTAGAGAAGCTGTCAGTGGTGGGCTTCGACCCATCACTCCTAAAACTGTTTGCTAGCTACCTGAAGGATCGTAAACAATTCGTTCGGCTAGGTTGTTTCGACTCTGACCTGTATCCTACGAGATCAGGTGTTAGCCAAGGATCCTTGCTAGGCCCCTTTCTCTTTACCATAATGGTAAATGATCTGGCTGGCTGTCTGGTCTCTGGTAAACTGCTGTTATATGCTGATGACATAAAAGTTATGGTAAATATCAGAGACCCGATAGACTGCCGGGACATGCAACGTAACCTGGATGCGATACATCGATGGAGTGTTAAAAACCGCCTCTCTCTTAATGTAGCCAAGTGTTACATTATGAGTTTCACCCGAGCTAGGCAGGAAATACCCGCGACCTATTTCATTGATAGCGAGCCGCTCTCCCGCACTCATTCTATGAAGGACTTGGGTGTGGTATTTGATCCTGGGCTTACGTTCCATGACCACATACGATCTTTGGTGACGGAAGGTTTCAAGCGCCTGGGGTTTGTTACACGCAACTGCAAAGAGTTTACGCATGTAGGAGTGTTTAAAATTCTTTACACTGCTCTTGTACGATCCAAACTGGAAGCAAGTGCGTGTGTATGGAATCCATACGAAACAACCTATGCATTGATGATCGAGAAGGTTCAGAAGTGTTTTTTGCGTACTCTCTATAAGAAATTGTACGGATACTACCCTTTCATGTATCCGACAGCTTACTTACAGGGCACGCTGGGATATAACGCACTGGCGACACGGAGACTGTTCGACCAGCTGGTGACAGTCCTCCGTATCCTGCGAGGTCGTCTTGACTGCCCTGAGTTAGTTGGTGAGGCATGCCGCCTATTCGTCCCGGACGGGCGCGCACGGTTCCGCGCCGACCGCCTGCGCCTCTTCGCGGTCCCTCCCGCTCGCACGGTCTCGCGGCGCAACTCACCAGTTTGCCGAGCGATGAACGCGCTCAATAAGCTCGGTGCTGTGCAGCACTCATGTGATGTGTTTGCGGATGGCTGGACGGTTGTTGAGAGTGAATGTTTGAAGATATGCGAAAGTCTGACCTAATATTAATTTACTGTGCTTTTATTTTATTTTTATTATTATTATTTTACATGTTCGTCGTACTGAATTCTATTTAAATGTATTTATCATTAATGTTATTTTGTCAAATAAGCTGTATGTACTTTACTTTAAGAAATGTAATGATTTAGGTCTCCTGTAATGTTACATTTTTATATTTTATTAAATAAATTGAAAATAAATAAAAAAAAAATTTTCTATCCATACTAATATTATAAATGGGAAAGTGTGTGTGTCTGTTTGTTTGTCCGTCCTTCACGGCAAAATGGAGCGACGAATTGTCGTGATTTTTTAAGTGGAGATAGTTGAAGGGATGGAGAGTGACATAGGCTACTTTTTGTCTCTTTCTAACGCGAGCGAAGCCGTAGGCAAAAGCTAGTATAGTTATAAATCTAAATTCGTGGTCAGAAATATCAGTTTCATTATTTTTATAAGTATTTTGTGCCTGGAAAGCCGTTGCTTCGTTTTAAAGACTGCGCAACTAAGAGAAGCATGTCCCAGAGGGACTTCTCTTGTCAGTCCTGCGGCAGACTATTATGTCGGCCTCACATCGGTATATTAACTCACCAAAAAAGGTGCCTCTCGAATGTTATGCCATAAACCGTCTGCAATAGACGTTAAGGCCAATGATGATGATGATGATTGTGCCTGGTAAATAATATTTTATTATTTCATTTTTAATACAGGCAAGTTCATTATTATTAACAATGTTTTACCTTCTTTCCGGTGTAACATGAACCGTCCGACCTGTCAGTGACTTTAAATATGTGTACATAATGCGAGAATTTAAAGTGGTATCCTGCTTCACGTAATAAAAAAACAAATCAGAAGAAAAAGACCCCTAAGAAGCTGGCGAAGCGATACCATCTGAAGCTGTTGTTGGTTTTATTAAATTATGTTTGTAGAAGGGAATTAGCGGGACTCCGCAAACAACAAATTACCGCTTATCAAAAAATTGCGGGTTGCAGTGTAAATTAAATGAAGTGTGAGCTCAGTTGTTAAATATGATAACTACAGTCATTATCTAGAATATTTTTTTCTACTTTATAAAACACCGTGTTTTTTTGACGACCGGTCTGGCTCAGTCGGTAGTGACCCTGCCTGCTGAGCCGCGGTCCTGGGTTCGAATCCCGGTAAGGGCATTTATTTGTGTGATGAGCACAGATATTTGTTCCTGAGTCATGGATGTTTTCTATGTATATAAGTATGTATTTATCTATTTAAGTATGTATATCGTCGCTTAGCACTCATAGTACAAGCTTTGCTTAGTTTGGGGCTAAGTTGATCTGTGTAAGGTGTCCCCAGTATTTATTTATTTATTTATTTATTATTTTTTGTTTTCCGTTAAATTCGACACGTAGGTTCATTATCAGGAACCACCCCGTATAACCTTTATGAAATTATCTGTATCTGTATCTGTATAACACTTTTAGTTAAATTCGCAAAAAAAAATGTTTTCATCGTTTTCATACATAATAAATGAATTTATTAGTGTGAGAGACCCTTAAGAATAATATTCAAGTGAGTGTCAAGTGATTGACGGCACATGTCAAAACAAATAACATTAGGAATTGGTAAAGGTTGTCACACACGTGTTCAGTAAGGTGTACTCGGGTAATTCCGAACGTCAAAAACCGTCGGTAAATTCCGAAAAGGGACCCTTATTACTATGGGATCACGGGTGATTATTATTTGAATTTCTGAATTATCCGATTAACGGCATTACCCGAATACACCTTAATTATCTTTATTTTTTTAATAACTCGATAACCGTAAGAGTTAAGACGCTAGTTTCTTAGAGAAATTAATTGTATTTGATCTAAAGAACCTTCCCTTAAAGTTAACGGAATTCAATAAAATCATTTTGTGTATCTAGAATGAAGCTAGACTTACTTACATTAACCGGGATATACATACACAACACAAGCCTACTTGAGCTTACCGTGGGACTGACAATCTGTGTAAGAACGTCATATAATATTTATGGGACACAAATCGGACACAAATCAAAGAAAACAAACCAAATTATCAAACAAAACAACTAAAACTCAACACTAGGTGAGAAACTCGGAAATGAGACGTCCAAACTCGTTGCTCGTCAATCCTGTTCATTTCCTATCCAATCGAAATCCTCTTTTGAACTTTTAACACCATATTTGTTTTAAGGCTGGGGGCCTACCGCGAATAACGTTCGACCTGATGCCTCATTGTCAGATTTCGATACGCGTCACATAGAAATAAGTAAGAAATAAAAGTAAGTAACTCCATACGAAGCAACCTTCAAATCAAGGGTGAACAGGCATCTTCTGGGCGAGCTCACTCCATCGTAGGCCACGTCTTTGCCTTTGGATAGTCTGTGGCCGAAAGTAAGTCAAAAGTAAGCCATTTATAATTAAAAAAAAGTCAGTTTTGTTAAGTAGTCGACATCTAGCGTCGAGTAGTGTGAATTATCAGTACTGCTACTTGTCAATAGATGGCGCGACGAACGAAAAGTCGCCCAACAGTTTTCAGCTAATATTACAATCGGTTTAATCGGTATACCTACTATTTGCAACATCTGCCGATGTCACACAAGTATTAAGTTATTCTAATACTACTTTTAGACGCGACACTCTTGGCATCTAGTGTCAAGTAGTGGCACTAATAACTCCGCTAGTCGACACTAGATGTCGACTGCGAAGTAACTCGCATTTCGGTACGAAAACTTATGTACGGAGTTACCACTCTTGCCTTAGCTACGAGTATATTTATTTCTCTGTAATACGTTTACAAATGTCACAGAGAGGAAACATGTCGTTCGCGGTACGCCCTCTGGTGATGTTTATGGAAAGGTTTGTTCTGATTTATTTCGAATTGTTGATGGTTTTTTAAAACGCAAATAAGCATTGTAAGCATAAAGGGCGGCACTTTCAGCTGTTAGCGGTAGTGGCCATACTGTACGATAGTACTCTTTATTATACTGTGCCGCAGTAGTAACATAATTAAATATATACATCCGAATATTTCGTTTAGTATCTTAACTTTTGCTAAACGCCTATTATAAATTAATTCCCCGCTAACTGTGTTGACGTCGTTTGAAATACTGTCTCGCAGATTCAGGCTTGTGCATTAGAGACTGTCTCTCGCAGACTAGGAGAGGAATTCAAATTTATAACCTGAACTTGATTCGACATCATTTACAGTTTGCGATATTTTTTTAAGTGAGATAAGGGGCACGTTCTACTTACGGCAATGAAACTGCAATAAACTGAATGACGATCATATAATGTCTGAGAAATTTTTGCCATTGCATTTTAGAACGATGCATATCACACTTTTATGACTTATCAATAAACGATTCTTACATTTAAGGATGATTGCCTAGACAGATGAGTTACTTAATAAATCGCTAGATTGCGTATACAACCTTCAATAAATTCTGCAAAAAGATGAACTGCTGCAGCACTCTGGCACTGTATGGATAAATGTAGTTAAATTTTGACTTTCAGCGCAGTAATGTCGCAGTAATGCTGTAGCAGTAGTTGAGCATTTCTTAATATATATTTTTTTAAGGGATTTTTAGGCCAATTGTACTCAGAATCACGAGTACTTTCAATCTCACTGAGAGGCAAAAAGTGTCCCAGAATTTCCATAATTTGTTGTTACTTTCCCCTTTTGTTACCCCACACAACATGTACGGAAAATGGTAACAAAATAAGAAAAAATCGTACGGAACAATTTTTTTAACTACTAGGATTGAAAAAGTTAGTGATTCTGAGTAGAAGTGGCATAATTTTTTTCAAGAACATCACATTGTGCTCCACCGTAGACCGCATCATCACTTACCATCAGGTGGTGTGATCGTGGTCAAACATCTACCTATACATACATACTAAAAAAAAAGTGGCGGAAAAATGTATACTTACATGTATTAAGATGATGTATTTTTAAGCCCCGCCCCGACGCAAAAACGACGGGGTGTTATAAGTTTGACGTGTCTGTCTGGCTATGCATGTGCGTCTATCTGTGGCTTCGCAGGTTTCGAACGGATGATCCAATTAACATTTCGTTTTTTTTTGGTTGAAAGCTGAATTAGTCGGGAGTGTTCTTAGCCATGTTTGGTGAAAATCGGTCCACTATGTCGAGGTTTTTTTTTTTTCAAAATTTAAATTTTGCTATTAATTAAAAGTGTAGGTATAATACCCGACTCTAAGCATGATTACTAGCAAAGAGGATCGAGTATTAAAGAGAGTTACTGTCAAAGTAAAATGTATAATCACAGTGCATAGACTGCCATCTCTCGACACAGGCTTAAAATTTTTGAACCTCAGTTTTGACAATTTGGCCCATATTCTTAGCTTGATATGTTTTAAAATGTCAAATATTAATATTAGCGCCATCTAGCCGAGCGTACCCCAAAGGTGTATCGCCATCTAGCTCACCGTACCTTTTTCTGTATGGGTTTGGGGTACGTTTTTTTCTTCTTAGACTTTATCTGTCTATACGAAGTTATATAGGTCTTTGTTACTAGATAGTAGACAGGTGAGCCAAAGTTGGTATAAATCGCTAGATCGCTTATTCGACCAGCAATAAATTCGTCGCCGTCACGCGTGACGCCCATATTTCACCATCTGACTCACACACGCTCCTCTATTCGATAGGAAGCTAAGTCATATGGTTTTGAGGTTTTTATAATTATTTACAGTAATCTAGTTAAAATATGAAACATGAGTTTGTTAATCCGCGAATAGATAACGTGATCGGTCTGTCCTAGCGCGTAGTGACCCTGCCTGCTACGCCGCGGTCCCGGGGTCAAATCCCGGTAAGGGCATTTGTGTGATGAGCACAGATATTTCTTCTTGAGTCATGGGTGTTTTCTACAACAAAAGCCTTCTTGAGATTACGGTGGGGCTCAGTCAATCTGTGTAAGAATGTCCTATAATATTTATTTCTTTTTATTTATTCATTTAATACTACTGTGATATAGTACTTACTTGCGTATTTTATACATTGAAGATCCCACCCTTCCACTGCAAAAATACGATAATACTCAAATAAATATACCCACGACTAAAAGTACAACACTCGGCATATGTTTCGCCTCTCTGTGGGACATCCTCATTGCATCGAGGCATTTGGCTTAGTCTATCAAAGAACTCAGTACAACTACAACTATTTAAAACCCTTACTGATAATCTGAATGTCACTACAAAAAATCATGGAATAAAACTTGACTTGACTTGACCAATCACTACGAACGCTGTAAAGAATTCGAAAACGTCAGTTCTCATACATTTATTTCATGAGGTAACTAACGCGCTAACCGAAGACAATATATAGGTAACAGCGGGGCAAATCTCGACTGGGTCTGGGGCTTCTGGGAGTCAATTGTAACTAATCCATTTTTTTCCACTTTGACTTACGCTCCGCGCACACGGATGCAACAGTTGCACGGCGACATTTTTTGTCTCTGTCGTGCGTCCAAGGAGTGACGACAGAGACAAAAAATGTCGCCGTGCAACTGTTGCATCCGTGTGCGCGGGCCCTTACACTGATGTTAAGTTCTACATGTATCCACTGAACATACCTACCATATACAACCGCTGGATTCTCTATTTAATAATGCAAACATTGTAAAACAGAAAAAATGGACCAGTTACATTGGCCCCCAGTCGAGATTTGCCCCGCTGTATCTTACAAAAATCGTTCGAGGTTTGAACATAATTTCTGTAAAATCCTTTACCGTTACGAAATTTTCATTCCAATTCAGTCAAATCAAGTCTGATTTCATACTAAAGCCATCATTTGGCGGTGCCGTTGTATAAATTATAATTTAATGACATTTCATTAGGAATATTCCCGGGTTAGAATTAGCATGCGCAAATTGTCCTATAATGAGATTCATGACAATGACCGAAACCAAGAAACAGATTTAAAGACAGTAGAAGCATATATTAAATATAAGAAAATCATACCATCCCATACATTAAAATGCAACCGCCTAAGAACGCGCATACACTAAACCACATATAGATGGCGCCACAAAAAAATGTCTTATAGCTTTTGATTATACTTGTAGATGGCGTTAAGTGTCACTTTTGACATAGATTTATGGCTCGAAAGTGACACTTAACGCCAATCTACAAATAATCGATGGCAACAAGGCATTTTTTTTGTAGCGCCATCTATGTGTGGTGTAGTGTGTGCGCGTTCTTAGGCGGTCGCATTTTAATGTATGGGATGGTATGATCTTCTTATATTTTAATCTATGGTAGAAGTTAATGTATTTATTTTGGCCAAAGAAAATTTGAAAACAAAGAAAAAATAAGCGTGTTACAAAACACGGAGAAACTAAAAAGGCAAAAATAATAAACCTTTGAATTCAGATTTCTTATCGGATTGCAATAATCTAAACATCCCAATAATAAACAAATCGATTATTTTTGTAGTCGGTACCAGATCTGTTCGTCGCCTTGCTATTTCCTGTTTGCCCCACCCAACCATACTCAGGCTGGCCCCGACTCCAAAAATAATTGATTTGTTTATAATTGGGATGTTTAGATTATTGCAATCCGATAAGAAATCTGAATTCAAAGGTTTATTATTTTTGGCTTTTTAGTTTCTCCGTGTTTTGTAACACGCTTATTTTTGAAGGCGGTTTTATTTTTTGTTAAAAAGTTTATTTATTTGTTGATTTTTAGTGGTTCCTAGTGATATTATATGTACCAGTCCGAATATATGTACAATAGTGAAAGAATTATCCTTTAACTCCTAACCATTGAGGAGTTGACCTTCCATCATCAGCTCAGCCACATAAAATTATTACCAGCAGGCGTAAATACTGGTGTACCTTTGAAAAATACACTAAAAACATTACATGTGCCTATAACATTTGAAGAGTTCCCTCGATTTCTCCAAGATCCCATCATCAGACCCCGACTTGGTGCCAATGGGACCATCTCGGGGTTATACCCATTCGATCAAATCGGTCCACGATTTTCGGAGATATCGAGTAACATACATACAAAAAAAAAAATCAGTCGAATTGAGAACCTCCTCCTTTTTTGAAGTCGGTTAAAAAAGCGATCACGTCAGTCAATATACTGGTGGCGGAAAATCGTAACTTAGCATTACGTTTTGTTTTGTGACATCAAAAAAAAACAACATATTTAATTAGCACCCATAGTACAAGCTTTGCTTAGTTTGGGGCTAAGTTGATCTGTGTAAGGTGTCCCCAATATTTATTATTATTTATTTATTTATTATTAATTAACAGACACCCTGCCTGCTAAGCCGCGGTCCCGGTTTCGAATCCCGGTAAGGGCATTTATTTGTGTCATGAGCACAGATTATTGTTCCTGAGTAATGGATGTTTTCTAACCCCCTTATTCATAAACGTGCTCTAAAATTATCAAGCCGATAAAGTTCGTTTGTCCCTTTCCGACGTATTGGTGTGAAAGAAAAGGACAAACGAACTTTATCGGCTTGATAACTTTAGAGTACGTTTATGAATAAGGGGATATATAAATATTTGTATATCGTATGCGTATGTCGTTGCCTGAGTACCCACAACACGAGCCTTGAGCTGATCGTGGGACTCGGTCAATCTGTGTAAGAATGTCCTCTAATAGGTACTTATTTATTTTAATTATGTTGTAAAAATAACCTTAAACTAATTTTCAACTCATAATTACACTGTGTAGTCATTATGTCACTTGGTAGGTAAACTACGTAAGTAACTGAACGTTATAACATAGTTATAATAAGTTTTTAAAATAGGTATTCGAGGTAAACCAAGGTTTTTACAGTACCTTCACATTTTGTGCCCGTGCCGCGGCAGGCAGTGTCGCGTTCCGTGTTTTTCTCTAGTTTTAATCAAATTCCCAATCACTAGTGACAAACAAACATTTCACAGATATTTTGGAACAGCCAATTCACTGAATATTTTTATTTTTGACTTCTTATCAAGTGATTACTGATTACTGGGGGCCGATTTTTGAATCTCACGCGTTCGAATTCAGAAAATTGTACAATTTTTTTACTGAAAATAATAACCAAGTCACCGTTTCCAACCGGTATTTTAGTGACAAAATTCCGTACGCGAGATTCAAAAATCGCCCCCTGATTATCAACGAAATCATTCATTTGAAACCGTGACGTAACGTCAAAGTTTCAGTACAAGGGCGGATGAGAGGAAGTTCGAGTGTCGATAAATTAAAACACGATCGAAGGAACTGTTTTAAATCAACACGAGTTACGAATTCCCTCTTTGCAATTGTAGCGTACGACGTTTTTCAGTAGGTACATTATGGCCGTTAAAAGTTTCGATCTGACAAGCAAAGTATGCAATTACTGATAAGAAAAGTACCAAAGTGATCGACATAGCCCACCGTATTGGCTAGCTGAAGTGGCAGTGGGCTGGCCATATTAGCCGTAGAACCGATAACCGTTGGGGTAAACGAGTTCTTGAGTGGAGACTGCGTCTGTGTGAAGCGGTGGAGCGACGATTTGCGCAGGGTGGCTTGCAGGAGCTGGATGCGAGCAGCCCAAGATCTAAAACGGTGGCGTGAAATTAGGGAGGCCTATGTCCAGCAGTGGACTGCGATAGGCTGATGATGAAGACGTAAAATACTATGATTGCAAAAACAGTTTTCTATGTATTTGAATTTCGAATATAATGAAGTCTAAATCCTTCATGAACTCATCGCTGCTAGTGAAGCCACGATCAAAGGCGTAATTTCATGCAATATACAATTAATCCACAATTGCCAATAGTTGATTACCCGTTGATTGCCCGCGCTCTATTCTGCGAATCGTTGTGTGTGTCATGTTAATTAAATATGGATTAAGATTTGAAGTACAAAATACCTACCCTAATCTTATTTGTAATTACCTATGAGATGGTGTACGTAATACCTGCCTTTGTCCTACTTATGACGTGTTTTATAGTCTTTGAATCAGCCACGGGATCGTGAAATTACTGCCACTCTTGGTCTCACGAAAAATAGTATAATAGGCGAGACGACTAAAAAAACTAATTAGTCCGTCAGTTAGATTGTCAAAAAATTTTAGGAATGTCTAATAATAGGAGCCTCGCATCTTTTTTGAGCGAATTTGGCACTGCACGTGCATATAAACTGTTTTGCCTGTAACTGTGCCGCCGTGCACTCTGTGCACAAATTGTTTGCGGCTGCCATTCTATCGCAAATGTTAGCACCAGCGCGCGTTTGCCGCTCTGCGAGTCCCATTGCTGTTGGTAGATTTTGATCAATTGAACCAGCTCCAATATGAACCATTTTCTGATGACTTTAAGCCATTTGCGCAGGCCGGGTAAGACACAATTAAATAACTAGTGTGTGCATCTTCTTCCGCGTTTGAACGTGTTAATTGAATAATACCCAAAAGATCAGGTCATTTTATGATAATCAATTACTTTTGCCCGTGGACACAGGAGTTAAATATCTTCTTCTTCTTTAATATGTGACATCTCTGTCCACATGTCAGTGGCGGCCATATGTCCATATGTCTCTCTATGTTCAGGCATGTGAATTAGTTTGTCTATGAAGAGCATACCTTTAACCACTATTTATATTCGTCCATGAACATGATATTCGCTTCCTACCATAGCCACGCTTTCCTTCTTCTTCAACCTAGCGTTTTCCCGGCCTAGCGCCAGGGTCCGCTTTCCTGCTCAGCCTTCTCCACTTTGCCCAGTCTTCGGCATCCTGAGGTGAGAGATTGTTCTCTTCCATGTCCGCTGTCACGACGTCCAGCCAGCGCTTCTTAGGCCTACCGCGGCCGCGTGACCCAGGGCCTTCTGAAGGGATAATATACATACTGAAAATGATTATAAGTATTGAAGGCACAATTCAATAGTCAATTTCAGTAGGGTGTATTTTATTGTTTCTATTATGTGAAAATGAAAATGAAAATGAAAATGAAATATTTATTTTTCAAGTAGGCATATTACAATGCGCATATGAACGTCAAATAAAGCTACGCCGGCTCTAACCCTACGCCTCAGCCTCGAGAAGATTTCAGTCCCCCCTCAGTTGGGAGGGGGGTATCCACTATGGGACCGGCAAGAAACTCGGCGGGCAACTTCTTTTCAAAACATTACATCTTATAATTAACATGCATTAAATAACAACATACAATTTAACATGCAAAAGTATTCATCAAAGAATATGAACAGACTAGGTACTCTATGGAAATCAATTTCAATAAATTATATTATTGCTTAATAATACGTCGTTCTTCTTCAGAGAAAACATATCAAATTGTCATAGAAGAAAAAGATAATATGAATCTCAATATCATTAAATATGTAATTTACCTACACAACATAAAATATAAAATATTTGATGTGCTTTCTTATCTGAACTGTGTCCTCTATACATAATACAATTATTTTAATTGCTATTCGTTTTTTGTAGTTTCTGGTTCGGGCCATGCATGTTTGTCTGTCAAATAGTCCTCGACTCTGTAATAAGCCTTTAACATCAATGATTTTTTTAAGTAGTTCTTAAGAGCTGGGAGGTAATCTCAAAGCAGTGTCAGGTAACTTATTATAAAAATGAATGCATTGCCCAACAAATGACTTCTGTACTTTACGGACACGAAACTTCTTTATGGCAAGCTTATTTTTGTTTCTAGTGTTATAATTATGGATATCAGAATTCTTAGTGAAACAGTCTAAATTCTTAACAACATAAATTATACTATCATAAATGTATTGGGAAGCTACAGTTAAGATATTAATTTCTTTGAAGAGTTCTCTTACTGATTCACGTGTTCCTAAGTTGTAAATAGAACGAATGGCTCTCTTTTGTAATACAAAGATAGTCTGTATGTCAGCTGCTTTGCCCCAAACCAGAATACCGTATGACATTACACTGTGAAAATAACTATGATACACTAGGCGAGCTGTCTCAACATTAGTCAGTTGCCTGATTCTCCTAACGGCGTATGCGGCTGAACTTAATTTGCTTGCTAGTTTCTTTATATGAGGACTCCATTGTAGATTTTTGTCCAATGTTAAACCAAGAAACAGTGTTGTATCTACCATCTCTAAGCATTCATCATTCAAAAGTATTTTTGTATCGATTGGTTTAACATTCGGCAGAGAAAATCGAATACATTTGGTTTTCTTAGAATTAAGAAGTAAATTGTTGACAGTAAACCACTGCAGTACATCAGCTAACGTGCTATTAATTACATTGTAATCCGTAGATTTTCGGTCAACATTAAAAAGCAGTGATGTATCATCAGCAAAAAGTACTATTTCACAAAAGTTTTTCACTATACATGGCAAATCATTTATATAAACCAAAAACAGGAATGGACCTAAAATTGAGCCTTGTGGCACTCCTAATTGGACTACAGTCCCGCTAGAGCGAGTTTTGTTAACAACTACTGTTTGTGTTCTATTGCTAAGGTAAGAAGACATAAAGTTTAGGGCATTTATAGACAAACCATAGTGTTCTAATTTCAAAATGAGCGTTCCATGATCCACACAATCAAAGGCTTTTGAAAGATCACAAAATATGCCAATTGCATCACAAGAATTTTCCCAAAAATTATATATATGTTTAATGAGTACCGAAGCAGCATCGGTCGTGGAACGGCCCCTTGTGAAACCGAACTGTTTGCTTGTGATGAAATTAAATAAAGAAAACAGTTTTAATGTGATAATGAGTTTTTATTTTAGATCAACAAACCACCATTGCATTTACACGAATGACACATATATTTGAATATCGAACCCCGGAAGTTAGTTTTTAAACCACATGTCATAAACACAAATAATAGACCTAACATGGAGGTGCAATTACATTGGTATATTTTCAACACCCCTTCTCAATGTAATTACACTTTAAAACAAGATAAGACTTAATCAGCATTTCTCAAATACAATATCAACTAACTTACATGCTACATATCCAATTACATAGCATGTCTGCGGGTTGTTGGTTGGTTCTTATCTATTTTAAATTAAATGAATCAACCAACAAGCTTCACTGACTAATTACAATACTAGTTTTAACATTTACAACATACTCCAATTCTGTTAATAAAATAAACTGACTCATATTTGTTTCTTTCAAAAAATATCAAGCAATTTGAAAAATTAAAACTTATAGCCTGTGGTGGATTCCTCCACCCAGTCTGAGTTACAAAATGCCTCTAAAAACACCATTCTAACATTTATAGATAAATTTCAAATCTAGAGTATGTTTGACATATCTTAGTATCCTTTAATAATGCTGTCAATGACAAATCATTTGCACACTTCTGTTATCTACTCACTACTGAAACAGCTAACAAACAATAAACAAACCTTCCTTTTATCACTACAAATGTAAAAGTTTCATTTTAACACTAACAGGTACATTAAAGCCCTTAGACTTATTTATTTTGACAATAGTTTTATTACTAATAGGTACTTTTCTTTATTTTAGCAAATTAAGTTGCAATTATTACAAACAGCCTAAATGTCATTTAAATTTAATGTCATTGTTCACAAAACCCCTAGCAACTAACCTGGTTTTATACTGCGGAGCGTCTTTATTACCACTTTTCTTAAACACTCACTTCCTACCTTACTACTGATCACTATTTCACTTCCTAGATCACTCACTATTTTCCAGTTGTCACTATTTTCACATGTCTTCAGTTCTCCCTTTATAGCTTCAAACCATTCAACAGCCTCATGCCGGGTCACTGCCTCTTTGTATGTATCAGGCTCATTTTCTGTAGTTCGGACACTCTGGCAATTATAGCTGTAAAATTCAGGTGGTTTTTTTTATCCGTGAACTTGGTTTTCGTGGAGGTATTTCTTTCAAGTCAACTTCATCACCAGATGGGATATATTCACTTCCTGATTCCTCTGCACTTGAAGTTGCTGTTCTCTCACTGACACTTGACAACTCCCCTTCTGGCTCAGTGCAAGGCTCTTCAGTTTTTCTCTCTGTGTTTTCTTTTATGGTCAAAGTGACCTCCTGCTGACTCCCATCTTTTGATTCTACACTCTCCAAGAAAACGATGTCCCGCTTCAAATCCACACTCTTTGTATCAGGATAGTATACTCTATAGCCTTTCACAGTATCTCCATATCCAACCATCAATCCTCTTTCCCCTTTTCGGTCCCACTTCTTCCTCTTCTCTTTTGGAATATGAGTATATACTGGAGTACCGAAGGGTTTTAACTGGTGGATGTCAAAACTTTTCCCTGACCAGACTTCATAAGGAGATTTTTCACTGTATTTGCTTTTACCAGTCCTATTCACTACAAACGACCAGTCTGGCGCAGTCGGTAGTGACCCTGCCTGCTGCGCCGAGGTCCCGGGTTCGAATCCCGGTAAGGGCATTTATTTGTGTGATGAGCACAGATATTTGTTCCTGAGTCATGGATGTTTTCTATGTATATAAGTATTTGCATATTATATATATCGTTGTCTGAGTACCCACAACACAAGCCTTCTTGAGCTTACCGTGGGCCTCAGTCAATCTGTGTAAGAATGTTATATTTATTTATTTATTTTTTTTTTTATTTTAAATACTGCTGCTGCTATTGCCTCTGCCCACAACTCTTTTGGCAGGTTCTTGGCATTCAGCATGGTTCTAGCAGACTCGACAAGGGTACGTATTTCGGGTTCAGCATTGACATTTCGCTCTGTTATTTCATTCCGCGTCTGATGTTCTATTCCGCGTCTCGACAACATCTCCTTCACGTCTCTGTTTATCTCTGTATCACTACGAAACACTCGAACTCTGTTTCCTGTCATGTTTTCCGCCTTATTCAGAAAATCATTAATACAACCCTTCACTTCGTATTTGTTTTTCACAAAATAAACTGTTCTGTAGTTCGAAAAATCATCCTTCAATACGACGAAGTATTTTGAACCGCTCAAAGACTCAACTTCCATCGGGCCACAAGTATCGGCGTGTATTAGTTCGCACGTTCTGGTAGTCGCATTTTCGCTTTTATTAGATGGCAATCGATGTATCCTGCCTTCGAGGCAGCTCTCGCACTTGGGAACAGAGGTAGACTTAACATCAATGTTGTTTTTCTCAAGCACTTTTCTGACATGATCGAAGTTTTGATGTGCTAATTTTTCATGCCACTCGATCAAGGTACCTTCCAATGTTTTAGCAACACTCGCCACATTGTTTTTAAAACGAAATTCTAAATAATACGCCTTCCCAATTCGTTTTGCGACCGCACAAACTTCGTTATTTTTACAAATTTTGCTTGACGTGACATCTGTCACCAAATAGTAACCCTTATCTGTCACTCGGTTGACAGAGATGAGATTAGACTTCATTTCAGGAACGAACAAAACATTGTCTATGGTTGTATCAATCCATTCACTCCCGTTAAACACTTCAACCGCCATCTGTCCGTGGCCTAGCACACTAAGTTCCGCGCCATTACCTACTTCGACTTTCCAATCATAGTTTACACTGGTAAATGTCGAAAATAGTCCACGTTCGCGGCAAATGTGCTCGCTACACCCTGAGTCAACCATGAAAAGCGATTTATTGCAGGATCCTATTGAATCAGACACCACAAACGCGTTACTTTTATTCTGTTCCTTGTTCTTTCTAAACCAACACTGTGCTTTGTTATGTCCACCTTTTCCACAATAAAAACACTTATTATAGTTATTATGTCCTTGACCTTCACTATTGTTATAGTTGTTATTACTTCTGCACTCACTGGCATAATGTCCGAATTTATCACACTTCATCCACTTAGCATTCTTTTTATTCTTCGCTACGAAAGCTGACGACGACGGGGTTGGCTCTCGCCCTTCGCCCTTCTCTTTTACTCTTTCCTCTTCTACTAACAATCTCGCCACTAAGTTATCCATAGTTTGCTTGTCATCGGGGGCAGACTCCCAAGCGGATACAAAGTGTTTATATTCATCTGGCAACGACATTAAAATTTTCGTAATAACGAATTTATCAGAGACTTTCTCGCCCATTTGTGTAAGTTGATTCTGCATTTCTTGAATCTTTGACAGAAATGTAGACATCTCAGTTCCTGCTTCGTATTTGTATTGAAAGAAACGGTTCTGTACAATATGGATACTCGTCTCCGTCTTTTGCTCATACACACTAAGCAGTTTCTTCCACATTTGAGCTGAGGTTGAGCATGATAATATATGCATCATGGAGCTTTCCGTCATGCGCGTTACCAACAAAGCCTGAGCTTTTGCATCGTTTGCCTCCCAAGCAGCCTGTTCACTGCCAGTTTCTTCCGGTTTTACCGTCTTTCCTTCTACAATGTCCAACCATTTTTGACCTCGCAACAATACGGTTGTTTGAAATTTCCATATATTCCAGTTACTGGAGCCTTCCAACTTTATCAAGCTGTTATTTGTATTTAAATTCAAATCCATCGTGCTGTCCTTCCTTACTCTGAGTCTGAGCGCCGAGCAAGTTATAAATTTTCAGCAATGGCGTCCTATACCTCACTTTTATACTTCTCGCCGACACATTTTATTTGACGATATACTTCCTGAATTCTTTAGATAATTTTACAGGAATATGCGCCAGGCTGTGGCTGGGCCCATAACCTGATGAAATTAAATAAAGAAAACAGTTTTAATGTGATAATGAGTTTTTATTTTAGATCAACAAACCACCATTGCATTTACACGAATGACACATATATTTGAATATCGAACCCCGGAAGTTAGTTTTTAAACCACATGTCATAAACACAAATAATAGACCTAACATGGAGGTGCAATTACATTGGTATATTTTCAACAGCTTGTAAGTAATCTATGTCTGTTGAAGTGTCCCAGTGTGATTATATTGACATGTAACTTTTGTTATGACTAAATGAATTGAAATTGAAATATATAATGTCCAAAATATGAGCTAAATGTGGGAGACCTACATATGCCCAGCAGTAAAATGTGATTGGCTGATGATGGAACATTATAAAAATACTTTTCTTTCTTTCAATAAGTTTTTTGGCAGTCGCTTTCTCTATGCAAGTGATCGGAATATAGAACCAGGTTCGCTGCTGTTTTTTTGTTATTGAATCTGTCCTTCAATCCCGAAAACAATTGTTTCGATTATACGACGTGCTAAAAACTAGTTTGTGTGTAAAATTGCTTTAACAATATTACAATTTTTGATTTTGATGTAAAATATTATTATAATTTCAAAGACAAATCAATGACAATTCTTACAACCCTTTAATTGCTACAGGCGACACTGGAACTTAAGCAGTTTTATGTGTTCTGCGTACCGTTTTTGGGAGTGTGTTCAGTTGATGAGTATATTATGTAATATGTGCACAAATAAAAATCTTAAAAGTAGAGGAAATAAAATCGGTATTGACACAGAGCAGTCACTTCCAGACATACTTGAACTGCAAAATATTATTCCCTATTGAATACGTACGGTCAACCGGGGTGGCTTTAAAACGCAGGGGCGACTTTGAAAATTTAGTTTTAAAGTCATACTGTAAGTAAATTCGCGATTTTCTATGGTACATTTACAAGATTATTTATTGATCTAACTAGTAATATGAACAGTTTCAATAAATAATGAATAATGTTAATTTTAAAGACGTTCAAATACCATCAAAGTAACCCCAAAATTTCCTTAAGTCACCCCGGTTGACTTAATGCAAAGAAACAAGAAAAAAGTGGGTGATGTAATCTAAATTAATAAGTAAATTAACAAAAACATACAAACAGACATCGTACTCGTACATTTTCGAGCTATTTCTCTGCAACATTGTTGCGTTGAACGCCTGAAAAACAATACAATACAATACAATACAAATCCACTTTATTGCACAACCTCAGAAATGTACATAGGAACACACACATTACAATAAATTTTATTACAGAGGTAAACAACAGGCGGCCTTATCGAAAAACGCTGGTAGCCTAGTGGTAAAGGCTCAGCCACGACATTGGTCTAAGCGCGACAGCGGCGAGCGGCGGCCATACATTGGAGCGAGACACAGCGATGGGACTTTTCATTCGCACGTATGGCTGCCGCTCACCGCTGACGCGCTTAGACCAATGTCGTGGCTGGGCCGTAAGAGCGTGCGACTTTCGATCCGGAGGTCGCGGGATATTTTTCGAATTTATGTTCCAATTTAGCTGGAATATTTTTATTGCGGTTAAGAACAGTAATTTTGTCACTACTTTGAAAAAATCTCGTACCTCACACTGCTCCTCAAAGTTAAAACGCAGTAAGTCTATATGCATTCCATACACACTTATTACATTTTTCTTTTCATTGACAGAAGAAGATACAAGTTTTTTTCAAAGTTGTGACGATATGAATTATGAACCTTCATTTTTCAACAACCTAGAATATTTTTCTTTATAAATCCTTAATTTCTACCATGCTTCACCGAAATTGCTAGAATATTTAATGGACTAAGAGCCCAGAGCCTCCAGACCTTCCTCATTTTCTCAAGGATGAAACTTTGGCATTATGTAGTTTATATAGACGTTTAATGTCTGCATATTCGGCTGTCCCAGATCAAAACATAGCAAGGGACATTTTTTGTCAAAATACGTTTATTTAATAAAGCAGCCCTATTACAAACTAAAAATAGCTTTCCTCGAATTCTTAAGGCTGTTTTTTATATATCTGTTAGAAAATACTGTTAGGAATTGATAACCATCATTTCTTAACCAGTTGCGCCGGTCGTAGCTTGAGAAATTGGGGTAAATTAGAGGGACTTTCAAGCGTCTGGTAAAAGTTACGGCCGGCGGAAATGGGAATTTAAGGAAAGTTAGTGTTTTAAAGAAAACCTTATAGCAAAAAAATGCCCGATGGGCTGAACTAGGTAATATGCAGACATTAAACCTCCATTTACCCTTAAGTTTCATCATTGAGAAAATGACGAAGGTCTGGCGGCTCTGGTGCCGTAGCCGAATGGCATTTCTGCGACGCGAAACGAAAACGAAACGCCGCGAAAGGTAGTCTGGCTCTGCGCCAATACGCAAGAGCGATAGAGATAGATATCTACGATCGTTTCGTTTAGTGAGCGTTTCGTGAGCGTTTGTGCCATTCGGCTACGTAAGTACACTGGGCTCTTAGTCTATGACGACATCTGCACATAAACGACGTCAACGACGTTAAAAAAAAAACTCAGCTTATCCTAAAAATGTTCCATCGCGCAAAAGTCAAATAGTGTTGCAAGCTTTTTAGATAACCTGATATCGCCTAACGTACTTTTTAGAGCACAAGATATAGGTCAAACAAAATGAGAGCGGGTCCCGTTTACCTTGACATGTACAACTTTTGTAATGATGTCACGTACTGTCATTAAATTCTTTACAATAAAGCCTTTGAGAGTTCCCTTTGACTTTAAAATAGAACTTCTGTTGAATAGGATGGAAGACGGCAGTGATTATCTCATAGGTACACATGTATTATACGCCCTGTTTTTATTGAATTCGATTACCTTTAAGGGGAGGTTTTTTAGTTCAAATACAAGTCATTTCTCTAAGAAACTAGCAACTTAACTCTAACGGTTATCGAGTTATAAAAAAAAATAGGTCTGCATACGTGTGTAACTGCCTTTACCACTTCCAAATGTTATTTGTTTTGACATGTGCCGTCAATCACTTGAAAGTGTTTGATATAAAGAATCTTCCCTTAAAGTTAACGGAATTGAATAAAAACACGGTGTATTTTGATTTTAAAGCTCCTTTATTCAATACTCCCATAGTTATAATCATCCTCCTTGCGTTATCCCGGCATTTGCCACGGCTCATGGGAGCCTGGGGTCCGCTTTGACAACTAATCCCAATATTCGGCGTAGGCACTAGTTTTTACGAAAGCGACTGCCATCTGACCTTCCAACCCGAAGGGTAACTAGACCTTATTGGAATTAGTCCGGTTTCCTCACGATGTTTTCCTTCACCGAAAAGCGACTGGCAAATATCAAATCACATTTCGCACATAAGTTCCGAAAAACTCATTGGTGCGAGCCGGGGTTCGAACCCGCGACCTCCGGAACGAAAGTCGCACGCACTTACCGCTAGGCTACCAGCGTGCAGCGCTTCTTCCCATAGTTATATCAGTTGAAAAATAAAAATCACAAACGTGTTCTCTTGCGATGAAAATGTAATGTTAAAAATATCAGCGAAAAACTAAACAATATAGTGCACCTGCTACAATTTTATATTATTTAGAGAATAATATGGTAACAAGGGGCGTTTAAAGTGGCATATGAAATTGTATTTGTCTCGTACAACAACATTCATATTGCTTTATACTAACTACTAGTTGGAAAACCAATTTAACTAAGACCTTGACGTTTAAAGTTTCCGTGTTAAGAATTAAGATCCGTGGGTTAAGAATTTTTTTTTTATGGGATAGGAGGCAAACGAGCAGACAGGTCGCCTGATGGTAAGCGATCACCGCCGCCCATGGACACCCGAAACACCAGAGGTGTTGGAGGTGCGTTGCCGGCCTTACTTCCTTTCCACAGTTTTCTGCCTTACAGAAGACCGCAGCCAAATAGCACTAGACCCTACTCATAGTGTGTCCCTGCCGGTGAGTAAGGCTGCCAGAGCTCAAGGAGGGTGCGGTGTGCTGATGACGGGAGGACTTACGGAACTAACTTGTTCCGTCTATTGTCCTTTGAGTCGTCGGCAACCCAAACCCTCCTTAGAACTTGTACACTCCTTTTTGCTGTGTACTTAACACAGCAAAAGGGAATGTACAAGTTTCTAATGGGGTGGCAACGCGCATGTGACACTGTTTGAGTTGCAGGCGTCGGTGACCGCTTTACATCAGGCGGGCCCGTATGCTTGTTTGCCACCGACGTAGTATAAAAAAAAAGGCAGAAGCCGGAATAACGCAAGGAGGATGATGATGTATGTTGTAAGAAAAAAATAAAATAATAAATAAATATCGGGGACACCTTACACAGATCAAATTAGCCCCAAACTAAGCAAAGCTTGTACTAAGAATGCTAAGCGACGATAAGTATATTATACATACAACAATAATTTCAAGCAACTACTCATATGTAATTTTAACTATAAAACTCCCGTGAGACTCATACATATTTAAAAATATTTTAAGCGGGTTACTCACGTATTAAGTCGATATAGCGTTCGACATGTTTCGGTTCAATTTCGAGAACCTTATGCGTATTTGACGTATGCGTCGCGCTCTCGACATGTAAAGGCGGGGTGTCGCTACTCTTGAGAAAGGTTCTCGAAATTGAACCGAAACATGTCGAACGCTATATCGACTTAATACGTGAGTAACCCGCTTAAAATATTTTTAAATACTCATACGTAGTCAAGAGTCACCTTCATCATCCTTCTTGCGTTATCCCGGCTTTTGTTGCGGCTCATGGGAGCCTGGGGTCCGCTGTGACAACTAACCCCAAGATTTGTCATAGGCACTAGTTTTACGAAAGCGACTTCCATCTGACCTTCCAACCCAAAGGGTAACCAGGCCTTATTGGAATTAATTCGGTTTCCTCCAGATTCACCTTACACTGGTCTATTTGACTGGATAGTGATTGCTCTCAAAGGTTGATGTTCCCGAATGGCCATTTGCTCCAACAAACGTTGAATAAAAGGGAATATTTTAAAACTTTGAAAGATATTCGTGAAAGTAACAGATTTCTGAAAGGAGACATAATGATCACTTACAGAGGACAAAGACTTTAGCTCATCTTTTTTATTAAATTTACGTAGAAATCAATCGACTTAGTACCTACTCGTAGTTAAAATCTACGTTTAAAATTTGTTTCTTTATTTACATGAACATATTTACATAATTATATAAGAAACTAAGACTAAACTTAAAAGGTAGCTAATGTCTAAAATAGGCCCTTGAGGCATTGTAGGATACTGGCGGCATTTCCTCGCTGTATCGCAATGCTGATACGTTGTGCGAGGAAGTCGCCAGCTCTTCGCTCACCAATTACCTCAACCAGACGCTTCGCGATTTCTGTGAACAATTTGTTCGCGCTGGGACCCCATGAACCTAGAGTTTCTACGCCAAAAGGTACAAAAAGGTATTCTTTGCCAAGACTTTTGTGTGTATTTCGTTTCAAAATTTCGGCACTTTCTGCCGCTGCGCCCGCTTTTATCTTGGTCCTTGGTCGTTTAAAATTATGATTGGCAATAGGTATTTTGTACAAATTAATAATTACAAATAATAGCTAAAAAAGTGAAAACTAAAAACTGATTCGCACTACGATGTTGCCACTTTTTAATTAGAGAACACTCTTTTTCGCCAGCCTAAGTACTTAGTATAAAAATATATGCTTTCTGTCTCCTAAAATCTATAATACATACATATAATCAAAATTACGCCTGTATCCCATAAAAGGATGGGCAGAGCACATGAACTACTCAAGTTTCAGTGCCACTCTTGGCAAAAAGGGGTTGAAAGAAATCGAAATTGTGACATTGCAGTGACGTATTAGAATATATTCATCTAGTAAGCTATAATTGCATTTATCATATTTGACAATTGACAGGTTGCCAGCCTAAAAAATCCATAATAGCCTAAAATCTATAATATAAGGAAATAATAGAATCCACCTGGCTCAAAATAGCAAGGAGTTAAAGCCACGATAGGAAAAAAAAAGGAAATAATAAACAGAAATCAATACCACCATTGGCCGATTGGTATAATAAGCATCCATCCGGTAAGCCTTGATCATTTTATACGATATTTACTTCTCTTTATTCTTCTACATTACCACACCAATTATTCCCACCAAAATCCACAAACATCCGAGAAAACCTGAAAAGCATTCATTCATCTCCAAAAAGGCCATCAATATTGGCGGGGATTTCTCAAATCCCCCCCATTGAAAACATCCTTCCAGATATTCAATAACCGGTACGGTCAGCAACGAATTCGATTAGAGATAAGCCGGGTTGCTGATGGTGGTTTTGACAGCCTTACGTAAATAAATAGCGGACAAGAAAGGCTAGTTTTGGGGCGGGTTGACAATGGGTTTTTATTCGCGAGTCTTCGGGTTTTGTGAGAATAGTTGTATAGATAATGTTTAGGTGACTTGCGGCGTGATTTGAAACTTTACAATAGCTGTCGATTTATTTCGACTAAATTTTCTTTAAAACCTATCTGTTAATCATAGCTGGGCACCGTTAATCAAATAGTTAACTTCGATAACCGTTAATCCGTTAACTACTTAAAAAGTTAACTTCGTTAATCGTTAAAGCGATACATTTCGGTAGATTTAACGGAAGTTAAAGTTAATCGATAATCCGTTAACACGTCATAAAAATAGGACTTCACTGTAGGTATTATGTATTTGTATTTACTCAGTATCCACCAAAAACCATTAAAACCTGTGACGCCAATCGGTAAAAAACCGAAATGTAATAATTACGGTTTCTTCGGGCTTTTACCGCCGTTGGTTGGCTAAATCCTAGGTTTGGTAATTATTGGCCTGGGTCATTCATGCGGTCGCGATCGTGGTGCGTCGGTTCTTCAGATTGAGATTTGAGATGACAACTCGATGCTGTGGGCCACGATAACTTGGTAGAGTAATCTAAGGCCCGCGCCGGACTCTAACTCGATTCGTCGGTTGTGCGATTTGTCTGTCATGGCATGGCTGATGATTGCACTCTATTCCCAGGTTAGTGATCGATCTAGCACGCCTAATAAGATTTAGAAGATCTCGAATAAGTGATCCAAAGTCGCCAATTGGTCTTTAGACTGTTTACAACCGACGGATCTGCTTTTACCGATAAATCCTAGGTTTTGCCGTACTACGGGCTTTTACAGTATCAGTCAGGACGTGGTTTTCGCGGCGCAGCGAGCCGCTTGGGGTTCTGGATTAACGATTAACGGACTCGATGAAATTTAACGGAAGTTAACGAATCCGTTAACATTTTTTAAAGTTAACTTAAAAGTTAATCCGTTAACCGAAATGTTAACTTCGTTAATTAACGATTAACGGATTAACGAGTTAATGCCCAGCTATGCTATTAATGTCTATTACACTGTAGGTGCTCGTATGTAAGTACCTATATTATAGTGTCACTAAGTCAGTTTTCACATTATCCGATCCGATATCGGGTGTCGGAAGGATTGCAATGGAAAAAATCCAAGATGGCCCCTGAAATGTATGGGATGTCGGTTCAACATCCGATATCGGATTAATGTGAAAACGCACTAAGGGTCACTTGCGCCGCCCGCTTAGCTCAAGGTTAGTGGGCTGTCTACTCTGAATTTTCATTTAAAATGGTGGGATATCCCTCCATGTGATGGTGCAAGTGACCCTAAAGTAAGGCCCACTCGCATCAATCACTTAACTCAGAGGGTTCCCCTTGTTTTGGCATAATTTTACAATCGAGAATTCTTTTTGGCATAATCTATATTGGCATAATTCACCTTTCGCATAATCTGTTATGGCATAGTATAGTTACGCATAATTTGTCTAGGCATATTTTTGTTTGTCCGAATATATTTCATGCATAAAGGTTATTCGCCGAATGGTTTTTATGCATAAATTATTTCTGCATAACATGGTTTAGTGGAAATTTACTACGCAGGATTTTTATCATAGGTAATACTACTATATTAATGTTGCAGTTCTAACCTAACCTTACCGAAATTCTTGACAAAATGTTTTATTTGTTGAGGTCGCAGTTCTAACCTAACCAAACCGACTCTCTTAACAGCATTTAGTATGGGTGGATATTCTGATTTTAAGAAATATGCCAAATACAATTATGCGAATTAATTTTATTCATAAAAACAATCGGCGTAAACAGAATTATGCGAACTTATTTTCGGACAATGTGTTATTCGTATTATTTTCGATTATGACAAATAAGTATTCTGCCAAATTAACATTCGGCGAAAATCGATTATGCGAAGTCTGTTATGCGAAAATCGTTTCGGACAATTAAAGTTATGCCAAATAGAGGGAACCCAACTCAGAGTTAATGGGCTGTCATCTGTCAAATTCCATATAAAATGGTTGGTTAAAACCGTTAACCACGGGTTAACCCTCCATTTTCGGTGGTGCAAGTGACCCTCAACGAGGGTGCGGTCCTGATGACGGGAGGACTTACGGAACTAACTTGTTCCGTATATTGTCCTTTAGAGTCGTCGGCAACCCGAACCCTCCTTGGAACTTGTACACTCCTTTTTGCTGTGTACTTAACACAGCAAAAGGGAATGTACAAGTTTCTAATGGGGTGGCAACGCGCATGTGACACTGTTTGCGTTGCATGCGTTCATAGGTTACGGTGACCGCTTTCCATCAGGCGGACCGTATGCTTGTTTGCCACCGACGTAGTATAAAAAAATAAAAAACCCTAAGCTGCCAGCGTGTAGATGAACTAGTACTAATTCTTTTGTTTTAATCGGTTTTAGACAAATTCACAATTGACTTCAAATTCAATCGCCATATTGTATAGTGGGATTTAGGATGTAGCCACGTACACAACGAGCTATCTGGCGCCTCACAAAGCATCAATAATCACTGCGCGTGTGCGATGTGATTCACAAAGACGTATTTACATAAATTTACATGTAAGTTTACCATAGCTAGTTAGATTCCCTTAATCATCATCCTCCTTGCGTTATCGCGGCATTTGCCACGGCTCATAGGAGCCTGGGGTCCGCTTTGACAACTAATCCCAAGATTTAGCGTAGGCACTAGTTTTACGAAAGCTACTGCCATCTGACCTTCCAACCCGGAGGTTAACCACTGGTTAACCTCCGGGTTGGAAGGTCAGACTATGTTAATAACCAGTCCTTATTGGGATTAATCCGGTTTCCTCACGATGTTTTCCTTCACCGAAAAGCGACTGGCAAATATCAAATGACATGTCGCACATAAGTAGTGCATTTCCATATATAGATATGTACTTGTATCGCCGTGTGCGGAGCATACTGGGCATCACATGGAAGGATCGCGTGACAAACGAGTCTGTTCTAGCCGAGGCACAGCTTCCTAGTATCACAGCCATACTAAAGAAGGTGGCTCGAGCATGTGTATCGAATGGAGCAGACTCGTTTACCACGTTAAATCCTGCTGGGAGAGGTTGCAGATGCAAAGAGACCGGTCGGACGGCCAATGCTGCGCTTTAAAGATTGCGTGAAGCGTGACATGGTCACATTTGATATTCCATGCAACCAGTGGCAGCGGCTGGTCGAAGACCGACCCACGTGGCGTCGTGTTGTCCATGACGGTCAATCCAAGCACGACAACGCCTGGTTCTCCTCCTTGAATGATAAACGCATGAGGCGTTACGAGCAGGCCTCTAACCCCCGCCCATCTGGGGGAGCATACACCTGCCGTGTGTGCGGACGAGGGATCCTCTCTCGAATTGGGCTATACAGCCACGAACGTAAGTGTCGCAAGGATGCTGCTTGAATCATCTGTTATAGATGCAAAGGCCTGTTATTATGTACTTGTACGAGTATATATCAGTGGCAAGCCACAACGAGCTACCTCTGGCGCCTCACAAAGCGCCAATAATCACTGCGCGTGTGCGATGTGATTTACAAAGACGTGTTTACATACATTTACACATAGACTAGTTGAACGCGATATTATTGACGACCGGTCTGGCTTAGTCGGTATTGACCCTGCCTGCTGAGACGCGGTCCTGGGTTCGAATCCCGGTAAGGGCATTTATTTGTGTGATGAGCACAGATATTTGTTTTTTTTTTTTTTTTTAATACTACGTCGGTGGCAAACAAGTATACGGCCCGCCTGATGTAAAGCGGTCACCGTAACCTATGGAGGCCTGCAACTCAAACAGTGTCACATGCGCGTTGCCACCCCATTAGAAACGTGTACATTCCCTTTTGCTGTGTTAAGTACACAGCAAAAAGGAGTGTACAAGTTCTAAGGAGGGTTCGGGTTGCCGACGACTCAAAGGACAATAAACGGAACAAGTTAGTTCCGTAAGACCTCCCGTCATCAGCACACCGCACCCTCGTTGAGCTCTGGCAGCCTTACTCACCGACAGGAACACAACACTATGAGTAGGGTCTAGTGCTATTTGGCTGCAGTCTTCTGTAAGGCGGAGGTACTACCCCAGTTGGGCTTTGCTCTAGATTCGAGCGAGACGATATCCGCTGTGCTGTGCCCTACCACACAAAGCGGAATATCATTCGCTATGCCCTACCTCCTATTAAAATTTGTTCCTGAGTCTGAGTCTGAGTATGTTTTCTGTGTATATAAGTATGTATTTATCTATTTAAGTATGTCCATAACCATCCAAAGGGGTAACGCCATAAGTATTATGGGTACTTTTGCACCAGAAACGATAAGGAGCGGGGTTTAATAGTTTATTTGTAAATATTTATTTTAAGTTACCTTTTATTAAAATGTTGTATTTTCTTTGACTTATTAAATATATAACTGCTAATAAATAAATAGTACAGTCACCGGCATAAAGAAGTGATGATTTCTGTACTGTACCTTGTCACTTTTAATCGTTTGACAATTGCATATGAAATTTCAAACAAACGTTAATATGACAGGGTACAGAATTCATCACTTATTTATGCCGGTGACTGTACGCAACATACCTTTAAGTATGTATATCGTCGCTTAGCATTCCATATTTAGTATAAGATTTGCTTAGTTTGGGGCTAAGTTATTGATCTGTATAAGGTGTCCCCAATATTTATTTATTTATTTATTATTTGTATAGAGCATTATATCGAGTAAACGAGTAAACAATTTTAATTTACATTCGAAATTTGGATGCGGAATATGTTTGTAATTATTTAGCAAATTAACCCAATGTACTTAGGCTAGAACATATTGAGTGAGGCTGTTAAAAAAGTGTAGAGGCCTGATATATAAACCTCAAAAGTAACCGGTGGCCGTATCATTCATTCGGTCATTTTTAGGGTTCCGTAGTCAACTAGGAACCCTTATAGTTTCGCCATGTCTGTCTGTCCGTCCGTCCGTCCGTCCGTCCGTCCGTCCGTCCGCGGATAATCTCAGTAACCATTAGCACTAGAAAGCTGAAATTTGGTACCAATATGTATGTCGATCATGCCAACAAAGTGCAAAAATAAAAAATGGAAAAAAATGTTTTATTAGGGTACCCCCCCTACATGTAAAGTGGAGGATGATATTTTTTTTCTTTCCAACCCCAACGTGTAATATATTGTTGGATAGGTATTTAAAAATTAATAAGGGTTTACTAAGACCGTTTTTTGATAATATTAATGTTTTCGGAAATAATCGCTCCTAAAGGAAAAAAAAGTGCGTCCCCCCCCTCTAACTTTTGAACCATATGTTCAAAAAATATGAAAAAAATCACAAAAGTAGAACTTTATAAAGACTTTCTAGGAAAATTGTTTTGAACTTGATAGGTTCAGTAGTTTTTGAGAAAAATGCGAAAAACTACGGAACCCTACACTGAGCGTGGCCCGACACGCTCTTGTTTTATACCACGTCGGTGGCAAACATGTATATGGTCCGCCTGATGGAAAATTAGAAACTTGTATATTCCTTTTTTGAAGAACCCCTGTACTGTAGTTCATCGGAAATACCTTGGCATAGCTCATTCCACATTGCATTCATATTTTTGTTATTTGTCATATCATGCGTCACTGTCACACTAACATACTTATTATAATATAACGTAACAAATATGGTAACAAATTCAATGATAGACGTCCATCCATCTTAGACTGATGTGACAACATTGGCTTATTCTGAAAACATATTTTAAATTAAATATTAATTTTTCCTATGACTTAAATGGGTGATAGACGTACGAGCAAGTACGCGTACTTAAAGATTTCAAACCGGTTGGACGTCGGTCAGTTTTAAAGTACGCGTACTTACGGTGGCACACAATCGAAAAAGGTCGTCGAGCCATAAGTACGCGTACTTGCTTTTACGTCTTTCCACCTAAGTTTTTTATGCATGTTTGGTATTTTACTTTTCAGCTCCAAAAAAGTATAAAAACATAGAACTTGCTACTGAAAATTGGAGACCAAACTATACTAGTGTCAATAGTCCAGTCAACAAGCTTTAGTTTGTGAATAATCTAGCAGCATGTGCGACACTGTATTAGTTACCGACAAAGGGATGCATCGGAATTAGGTAGGTATTAATGAGGGTCAGACCCAATACTGTACTATTTTCGTGATGTCAATTGTCCTATCTATAGAACAAAAACCTTAAGTTATTGTAATTCAAATCATTAAGCCATTATTCTGTTCATTTAATTTTGACAAAAATATGTTTTGTTCTAAATTATATCATTCCATAAATTGAAATAGATATCATACACGAAAGAAAAAACGGCAAGGCCCACTGGTGTGGTGACCGAGCCGGGAATCGAACCCGGGTCTTCAGCTTACGCGGCTAACGTCTTTACCACTAGACCACACGCCCGTAGTGTATGTTATCTCTGATAAGGCTAGGCCTTTAAAAAAAATGAAAATGAAATATTTATTTTTCAAGTAGGCATATTACAATGCGCATATGAACGTCAATCAATCCAAGCATAAGTCGTCATAACTGGTAAATGTAGGCTAGGCGCCTTTTGACCAACTCTAAGGGCGAACAATTAGTGCTTGCACCTCCTATATGAATCCTTTGCAGGATTACGATATAGCGAGAGAGATGGTGCTGCCATCTATACAACTGTTCCCTAGTTGTATATCATTCCAGTTAAATATTTTTTCAAATCTTTGGATAGTTTATCAATAAATAAACGTCTCATAAAAAATAGTACGTAAATTGTAGCTTATGTAGGTGGAAAATTGGCAGAGCCCTGGGGTATCGATCTAAAAGCTGTGTTCTAATGAGCCAAGAAAACAGTTTCACTTTTAAATTTAAATTAATTTTTACAATTAACAGATCAAACAAAACTAGTTTCATTAATTCAGAATACAGCATTATTCCCATGGTGCCCAATGTTTCACCTATAGGACAAAATACATCAATATCATTTACCAATCTCAAGAACTGTTGATATTATATAAGATCGAATCGAATGACTCTTTTAGTATTTTTATAAACATATAAAACATATACAGTAATCTTATTTCAACGCTATAAGGTAATAGAATAAAACTAAAAAAAAAAATGTATAACTCACGATAGTTAGTAGCTGAAGAAAGATATGTAAAAAACAAACTGAAAACTATAAAAATGTATAGAATCTGAAACGTTCAAATCGAAGATGGCTTAGAGTGAAGGTTTGAACTCACCACAAAACGCAAATCCTTCTCACTGGTGAATAACTGGTGAATAATCGATGAAACGAAATACAGTAAGTTTCGGCAGATTCAGAATCACAGTTAAGAGTGGCACTGAAAATTGAGTAGTTTCATGCTCTGTCTACCACTTTTGGAAATATAGGCGTGAGTTTCTGTATGTGTATGGTCAGAAAAACGGAGTGTCATACAAAACCATTACATACAATACAACAGCAAAAAAAGAAAGCCAATTTCTATGGTTAAGGTTTCTATGGTAAAGTGTCATACAAAGCCATTTCAATGGTTTTATTTGATAACTAACGCGGTGAAAAACAAAAGTTCAAATAAAGTAAATACTTTTTTTTTCCAAACCCAGACGCATCGGCGCCACACATACATACAGATGTGTGTGAATTATCTTTATGCCCTCATAAACAAAGAAAACATCTACATATCTATGATAATAAAATGGACCTAACGTTTACTTAGGCAAGCTTTACAAAAAAAGTATGAGCGAGGCAGCGCTATGCGAGAATATAGTGCCATTTCGCTTGTACATCGGATAGGAAAACAAATCTATGTAATAAGGGATCGTAAAGCCAGTCAATTGGAAAGATTTTTTTATCTTTAGTCAATTACTCAGAAACAGATGTAAGGTACAGCGGGGAAAATCTCGACTGGGGGACAATGTAACTAATAATCATTCTTTTCCATTCATATACAAAGCCCGGACGACGGGAGCAAAAATACACTTTTCAATAGTGCTTAATTAAATATCGACTATTTTATCGACATCCATACGAACAATTTTTGAATCAGAAATTTATTGATCTTTATTATAGTTATTATCTTACATGTCATATTGTTACATACTATAATAATCATCAATAATTGAAATATATATATTAAAAAAATACTAATTGGTTATTACGAAAATTATATAAAGTATTGAAAAAAAAAAATACATAAAGAGCTCTTTTTAAAATTGTTTTACAATTACCAATTTTTTTATTTATTTCGTAATGGTGGTCGAGTACATCGTGCTTTTTATCGACTTATAAAAAATGTGTTTCCTCGCACTATTGAGATGTGAACACATACTTTCTCCCGTCATCCGGGCTTTGTTCATATATTTACTAAAGCGGCTGTAGCGAAGAAAAAAGTAAAACTAGACGCTCTCACCAGAGGACGCCACATACCTGCCGGTTAGAGAAGAGTTTCTGCTTGTCAAAAAGTAAAAAAATATCTAATTAAATAAATAAATATTAATAAGACATTCTTGCACATATTGACTGTCCCACGGTAAGCCCAAGAAGGCTTGCGTTGTGGGTACTTAGACAACGATATATATAATATACAAATACTTATACACATAGAAAACATGCAAGACTTAGGAACAAATGTGTCCTGCCCACCATGACATATGGTGCCGAGACATGGACGCTCACTAAAAAGGCTGTGGATAAGATACGGGTAGCACAGAGAACGATGGAGCGCACCATGCTCGGCATTAAACTCCAAGATCGAGTGAGAAATGTCGAGATCAGACGCCGCACCAAGGTGCGGGACGTGGGTGACGTCATTTCCAAACTAAAATGGAATTGGGCGGGGCATGTTGCCAGGCAGAGTGCTGGCAGGTGGACTAAAATGTTGACCGAATGGTGGCCGCTATCGGATGTAAGAAGCGCCTGGCATCCGTTGGCTCGTTGGGTGGACGACATCCGAAAAACTGCGAAAAAATGGCGTACACGAAGGGAGGCCTATGCTCAGCAGTGGGCGATTAATGGCTGAAATGATGATGATGATGATGTCTGTGCTTATCATACAAATAAATGCTCATACCGGGAATCGAACATTTCGAAGCCAGGGTGCGTAGCCGAATGGCACAAACGCTCACGAAACGAAACGGTAGTAGATATCTATCTCTATCGCTCTTGCGTATTGGCGCGATAGAGCCAGACTAACTTTCACGGCGTTTCGTTTTCGTTTCGCGTCGGAGAAATGCCATTCGGCTTTACGGGGCCAGGACAGCGGCTTAGCAGGCCGTACCCGCTAGGCAGGACCGGTCGACAAATATATAAATAATACTAGCTTTTGCCCACTAGGGTGGAGCGAATATAAAAATTTTGGAAATATGCAATTGAATACAACTCAAAGAATGCCTAATTTTATGTAGATTATGAGAAAAATAATTAAAAAAATCTAGTTATATACTTTTGGCCCTCTACCATCAATTTAATAAAAAAATATTCATATTTTTTTGCAAAATATTTATTTTTAATTTTACATATTTTTTTACATTTTTATATTAAACACCACCTTTGGTATCAGAAATGATTTTAATTTCAGTTTTTTACGTCAAAACATTTTTTTTCTGAGACCTAAATTTACTATAAACTTGGAATTTTTAAAAAAATCCTATTTATATATAACTCGTGCTTAAAAAAATATTCTAAGCATGTGACAGAAAAGCTATCAATCGAAATAAACTCATAGCACATTCAACAAAATTTTTGGTTATAACGCTTCAAAGTATGCTTAAATTGCCCAATTAACGCCTAAAATGTCACTTTTGGTCATGATGTAAAAGTAGGAAAAATCAAGAAAAACGTAAAAACCCAAAGCATTTTATTTATATCTAAAGATGTCCTTTCATATAAAAGACAACCCAAAAAATATATTGTATTTGTTACTTCGTTTATCGTATTTCGCATGATAACGTGATTATTGAGTTAAAAATGAAATTGAAGTATCATTATTTACTATCATTTAATAAATTTAAACATTATTATAGTTGAATTCACTTAATAACAGGTTATTTTATATCATAAATTAATAATAAAAAATAAAAATTGACATCAGACATATTTAATTTATTTGTTAATTTTACCTTATTTTTTTTTTGCTTTTACGGCTGGTAGAGGGCTAAAAGTAGTACCTAATTTTAAATTTGATACCAGAAATATAATCTACAATTTTTTCCACAACTTTCGATACCTATTCCGTTATGAATTTCTAATTTTTTATTTTCTCCATACAAGCACGCTCCACCCTATTTATTGCCCACGGCTTCAATCGCGTTAAATTCTATAATTGCGAAATGCTCCATACAAACTTCTACTCCCAATTTTAGGGAAGTGGAGGGTTAGAAAGAGACAAAAAGTAGCCTACGTCACTCTACACGTACATCCCTTCAACTATATCCACATAATAAATCACATCTATTGGTTGCTCCGTTTTGCAGTGAAAGACAGACAAACAAACAGACACACACACTTTCCCATTATTGGTACCAACAAATAGGCTACTTGCCTCCTAGTCAAATCAGCTTCTTTTTAAGAACTGTCAAAACGAATTTGAACGACTTGATAATATGGAATTTATATGAAATCAAATTAAGTGACGTCACGGTCAATTCAGTTACTTTATATATTTCTACCTGACTTATTAAACATAAATTGGATTTAAAAATAACTTCTGTCCATGTTTTTCTTATAATTATCTGATGCTTTCTTTTGTGCATGGTATAAAATATTTTATTTTAACTACAATCAAGTTCCCTATTAGTACTTGTACAAGTACACCAGTTTTTAACAGTTAAAGGTATGTCTTCCGAAGGGTCCTTACATCTTTCTCTTCTACTTATCATGTATTTATATTATTGTACCTATACTAATCTCTCACCTCGTCTGGTCAGTACACATCTATAGTAGGTGCAAGTCGGAGTTTGTAACTTCTATTCCGGTTTGAAAGCCCGCTCAGTTACCGAACTGTTTCCGGTCAGGTATCAAAGGATAAGGATTAGTTAGTGAATTTATATCTTTAAAATATTTTATTTGTCAGACTCTTCGTAGCATAAGTACCTGCGTTCATACTTAAATCAGATAGATTTTATAATATATGTACTAGCTACCCGCCCCAGCTTTGCATGGATCACACAAAACAAATTGTGACGTTTTCAAAGGTACACATTGTCAAGTCACCATAAGTTCCAAATTAAGTATCTTTACACAAATAACCTGTAAGGCTACGTTCACATGGGGCAATTTTTCCCATATAACCGTGTACGAGATTTTGTCGAATATCGTAGTGGCAGTAAAATTTGTATGGCAACTCTGTAAATCTATCACACGACGTACGTGCGAGAAAATCTCATATTCGAGACATATTTTTTTCCCCTCACTAGCTCGGAAACACGTGTTTTGTCCTTTAATACCGGTAAAAACGCATTTTATCCACTAGTGGGTAAAGTAATTTGACCTTGAAAAAAGTCAAATTAACTGCTTTAAAATTGATAAAAGCAGGTGAATCTAATAATAAAGATGATTTACCACCAGTGGAACTCCTGGAAGCAGTGATAAACGCTTTTTTGCGTTGTATTGGGTTGGTAAGAAAGTAATGAGCGATCGATTGAATTCCACATAACATTTTTGAGAGAGTTCTAGAATCTTCTAAGGTCGAAAGTATATAAAGGGCGAGTCGCACAGTTTCTCGTCAGTCATTCACTAGCTGTCGCCGAGCTAATATAAGAATGAAAATGGACGAATTAAAAGTGCATGTAAGGCATTGCTTACTATATGAATTTCAGTCTGGGTGCCGTGTGGTAGCCGGCTTAAGAATAGCCCACTCCGTGCCTATCCATGGATGTCGTAAAAGGCGACTAAAGGTGTGAAACGACAGTCATCTAAGTCAACTAAGGATTCCCAAGGAGGGTTGACGTCAGGCGGGCGGCCGGTTGTAAAAACTAAATGCCAAAACCTTTTGCAGTATGACTATCGGACTTAATGATATGAGCGACAGGGCTAGGGCGTACCCCGCAGGCGACGCGCAGGGGCAGCACCCGGCTCCTGTGGGAAGTGGACTAGGGTTGTCGCATTTAACGGTGCGGATGCGACGTAAGAAGCTAGCCCGGAGAGAGAGGCATGTCAGAGTGAGGTTTGCTAGTTGGAACTTAGGTACGATGACTGGAAGAGCGAGAGAGTTAGTGGACGTTTTGAAAAGGCGAGGAGTGAATGTAGCGTGTCTGCAAGAAACGAAATGGAAGGGAAATAGAGCAAGAGAGATTGGTGAGGGATATAAGTTTTACTATTGTGGCAGTGACGGAAAGCGGAATGGGGTGGGAATTGTGCTGGATTGTGAAATGAAAGAACGAGTGACGGAAGTGAATAGAATAAATGATAGAATGATTGTTGTAAAATTGATGATTGAGAATAAGCCTGTGAATATTGTGAGTGTGTATGCTCCGCAGGCAGGTTGTGATGAGAGTATGAAAGAGAGGTTTTGGGAGGAATTTGATAGTATGATAATGGGAATACCAGATAGTGAAGAGATTTATATTGGTGGTGATTTTAATGGACATGTAGGAAGAGTGAATGATGGGTACGAAAGAGTACACGGTGGGTGGGGGTATGGAATGCGGAACAGCGAGGGGGAAACCCTTCTACAAGCGGCAGTTGCATTTGATCTGGCTGTACTAAACACGTGGTTCCAAAAACGTGACCAACATCTTATCACTTATAAAAGTGGTAACCACGCTACACAGATTGATTATTTCCTGATAAGACGGAACAGAATCAACTGTGTCAAAAACTGCAAAGTGCTGCCAGGCGAAGATTTGGTGTCCCAGCACCGAATTCTGCTAGCTGACGTTAGTATTGCTGTTCGCCCCAACAAGAACAAGGTTTGTCCCCCGCCCAAAATAAAGTGGCATCTATTGCAAAATAATGAGTATGCTAGTGAATTTAGGGAGCAAGTAGTGACCAAAATGTTAGAGATGGGTGAAATGGAAGGAATGAGTGCGAATGAATGTTGGTTAGTAATGGCTGGCTATATTAGAAGTGTGGCAAAGAATGTATTTGGGGAAACAAAAGGGAAGCGTATGATAGATAAAGAAGTATGGTGGTGGAATGAAAGTGTTCAAGAAGTGTTAAGAGAAAAGAAAAAGGCGTTTAAAGAATGGCAGATGGTTGAGGATGAGAATGAAACATTAAAAGAAAGTAAGAAAGAGGTGTATAAAGAATGTAAGAAAAGAGCCAAGAGGACAGTTGCAATTTGTAGGGCGGAGGCGCAGGACAATCTGTACCGGTCTTTGGAAAGACCTGAAGGTCAGAAACGACTTTACCAAATTGCAAGGGCTCGAGAAAGGAATGGAAGAGATATTTCGCATGTTAAATGTATAAAAGATGATTCTGGGAAGATTCTGACTGATGATGAAAGCATAAAAGAACGATGGAAGAAATATTTTGAAAAGTTGATGAATGAAAAAAATGAATGGAATGGTGTGCTTGAAAATCCACCATTGAATCTGGGCCTTGTTAGGGAGATTAGTGTGGAAGAAGTGAAAGTGGCTGTAAGAAATATGAAGAATGGAAAAGCCGTGGGCCCGGATGGAATACCAGTTGAAGTATGGAAGTTGTTGAGTGCGGATGGATGGAAATGGCTGAGTGTATTCTTCGGTAAGTTGTTGCATGAGGAACGCATACCTGACGAGTGGTGCAGTAGTACGCTGGTACCAATATTTAAAAACAAAGGAGACGTCCAAAATTGCAATAATTATCGAGGAATAAAGCTCATGTCACATACCATGAAGGTCTGGGAGAGGATAATAGAGAGAAGAATGAGAGAAGAGTATGAAATAACGCAAAATCAATTCGGATTTATGCCCGGTCGAGGTACGACAGATGCCATTTTCGCCTTACGCCAACTGTGCGAAAAGTACAGGCGCGCACATAAAAATCTGCACATGGTTTTTGTCGACCTGGAAAAGGCTTACGATCGGGTTCCCCGTGAGGTTTTGTGGTGGGCCTTGAAAGAGAAAGGTATGCCTGGGAAGTATGTAGAGCTAATCCGTGCTATGTACAGATCGTCTTGTACGCGTGTTCGATCCGCTGCTGGAACTACTGACAGCATCGGTGTGGCTGTGGGTTTGCACCAGGGCTCGGCATTGAGCCCATACCTCTTCGTGCTTATAATGGATGCTCTGACGTCGGACATGCAGGAAGAGGCACCCTGGTGCATGCTCTTTGCCGACGACATCGTGCTTGTCGGAGAAGAGGGACTCGAGGTACAAGGCAGGTTAGCGAAGTGGCAACAGAGGCTGAGGATGAGGAGAGATGACTTCGGCGGTCTTTCCGCCCCTGTTGCCATGACACTAGATGGCGAAATATTGCCTACCTGCTCGGATTTCAAGTACCTGGGTTCTCTCATTCAGGGAGATGGCGAGATCGACAGAGCAGTTCAGCACAGGATTAATGCAGGATGGATGAAATGGCGACAGGTTACAGGCACAACCTGTGATCCCCGAATGCCTCTCAGGCTGAAGGGGAAAATTTATAAATCAGTTATCCGACCTGTCGTCCTGTATGGAAGTGAGTGCTGGGCCACCAAGACGAATGATGAGAGAAGACTGCATGTGAATGAAATGAGAATGTTGCGATGGATGTGTGGTGTGACAAGACTGGATAGGATTCGGAATGAGTATATAAGAGGAAGCCTGAAAGTAGCGCCAGTGACAGAGAAATTGAGACGAAGTAGATTAGCATGGTATGGGCATGTAATGCGGAGGGATGAAAGCAATGTTATAAAACGAGTGGTAAATATGAAAGTGGATGGATACAATGGTAGTGGAAGGCCTAAGAAAAGATGGATGGAATGTGTGAACAACGATATGAGAGTGAAAGGTATTAGTATGGAAATGACGGCTGATAGAGAGAAATGGAGGAAGATGATCTGCTGCGCCGACCCCAAATAATGGGAAAAGGGCAAGGGAATGATGATGATGAATTTCAGTCTGGCCATTCAGCCGCCGAAGCATTGCGTAATATATGTCAGCGTGTTGCTCCTAAAGTTGTGTCTGAGGCCACGGTGAAACGATGGTTCCAGCGGTTTCGTAGTGGCGACTTTTCATTATCAGATCAACCTAAGTCTGGTCGACCGGTGAAGATTGATGTAGCCAAATTAAAAACCTTAATTGAAGGAGATCCCAGGCTAACGAGTCGTACTCTTGCTACCGAGTTAGGCTGCTCTCATGTCACCATAGAAACACATTTACACGAGTTGGGAAAAAACTACAAATACAGTGTTTGGATACCGCACGAACTTGATAGAGATCAACTAAACCGCCGTGCCGATATCTGCATACAACTTCTGTCTTTTCGCCGCACATTCAACTGGTTGGACCATCTTATCACTGGAGATGAAAAATGGGTCTTATATATAAATCACACACGAAAACGTCAGTGGCTAGCTCCAAACGAAAAAGGAATAGAGGCACCAAAAACAGAGCCTCACCCGAAAAAAGTTATGCTGTCCGTTTGGTGGGATATTCATGATATTATTCACTGGGAACTCCTACCAAGTGGAATGACTGTTACCGCATCAGTATACTGTAATCAGCTTGAAAATTTAAACCAAAAAATCTGTCAGAATCGTCCACAGCATGCTAAAGTTTTTTTCTTACACGACAATGCTCGCCCACACATTGCAAAAGTGACTCGGCTAAAGCTTTTGGAGCTAGGTTGGAAAGTGATACCTCATCCACCGTACTCTCCAGACTTGGCACCTACGGATTACGCATTGTTCAGATCGCTAAGCAATGCCTTGAATGAAAAAAAGTTTGATGCTCAAGCCCATCTACGACAGGTAGCTGAGTTTTTTGAATCTAAACCTAAGAACTTCTTCGCCGATGCTATTCATTCTTTACCAGAACGATGGAGACAAGTAGTAGATAACGAAGGCCGTTATATTTTTGATAAATGATTAAAATAATGAATTAAATAAAAATTACAATATTGGTTATGATTCGCTCATTACTTTCTTACCAACCCAATAGTTTCCTCGCTATAGTGAGGGGAAAAGTTTTGTGTTACACTCGGGTGCAAATGTATTTTACTTCTCGTGTGTTAAAAAACTCGCAAGTTCAAGATTCTATTCTCGAACCACTCGCTTCGCTCGTGGTTCAACTATAGAATCCTTTCACTTGCTCGTTTTTCAATTCCACACTCGGCGTTAAAATACAACTTTGCCCCCTTGTATAACAAATAACTATTAACGTATACCGTAGGGTCTCGCCACCGGGGGTGCGAGATTCTCGCAACGACTTTATCGAATGCGATGCTCAGTTTGGCGGTCCGAATGGACCTAGCACCGTGTGAACAGCCGTCCCGTATACGGTACAACCGTATACGAGAAAATATCGAATCGAATAGTCGCCGTGTGAACGTCACCTTATCTCTTCCTTAGCGACAGTCTGATACCGACAGAGAGCCAACCGGCAATATAGTAGGTACTATTTTCATTGAAAATGGAGTGACCTAAGAACAAAACGTCATAAAAATACACACAGATATATATACGCCGTCATTGGTTTAGTTGACGTTACCTGTCACGCTAAACATGACAAAATTCGCAATTTATAAAAGTCGCTGAAGTAATGTTGATCAGTTTGATGAGTACACGCTACAGTTCAATTTTTTTGCTTCTATTACAGGCCACACCCGGTATAAAGCTTTTATGTAGTACCCGTAGTACCCAATACCCATCTAATGAAAATGTTAAGTAATAAGTAATGCCCTGCCTGAGTCTGTGTTCCCACATGAGTACAATCCAGGTCTCTTTAAAGCAAGAGTAAATAGGTATCTCATAGGTAAGCGTGATCCACCGTAGACCGCATCATCACTTACCATCAGGTGTGATCGTGGTCAAACGTCTACCTATTCATACTAAAAAAAAAAAATAGGTTAGCCAATAAAATGAGTGCTCAAAGACCAGCGTCTCTCTTTATACCTACTGAATTACTACGAACTACGCCTTTTAAACTAGGAAAACATTGCATTTATAAATTGCATTCAACTCAGACACAAAAAAATCAGATCCAATTCACGAAGAACCTAAACGCATTAAGTTCTTTTTTGCATTATGCTGGATTCATTTCGCTCGTCTGCTTTTTTTCAAGTTAACTTGAATGCGACTCGACTGGCATATCGCGCTTGCCAGCTGCCCCCGAATTACCACAGATCACTTTCTTGTTACACTCTTCTTCGTGCACCGGCGTCAGGATAATCTATCGTAGGTTGTCATTGATGTATTTCTGGTCTCTTAAATCCTTCTTCACAGTAAAGTTGACCAGTGTGCGTAGCCGAATGTACAAACGCTCAAGAAACGAAACGTTCGTAGATATCTATCTCTATCGCTCTTGCGTATTGGCGCGACAGAGCCAGACTACCTTTCGCGGCGTTCCGTTTTCGTTTCGCGTCGTAGAAATGCCATTGGGCTACGGGGTTAGAATACATTTCTGCGGCGTTTCGGTGGCGTTTCGTGTCGCAGAATGCCATTCGGCTACAGAGCCAGATCGTTGGTCGTCTGCCTCTTTCATTTAAATGCGTACCTACAGATGTAGCTGCGTTCGTGACCAACAAAATGGGTTAGCATTTATGCTGAGTCGGGACCATTTCGTGGTAACTTGTATGTTTTAATTTATTTTATTTGCTGTTTCTTTTTTTTTACTTGTGTATTTTTATTGTAGTTATCACGAATAAATAATTGATTGATTGATGTTGAGCACAGTTTTCACGGAGTAGCTGTCATCTCTGCGCATTATGTGACCATACCAGCAAAGTCTACCTTTCCCGCAGTGTATCTGCTACTGGTACCACTTTGAAAGATCCTCTGACATATTGGTTACGTATCCTGTCCATGCGCTTAATACTTACAGGTACCTACAAATATTTTAGAGTACGGAACTCTTATCCATTCCTCCAAGACTAAGAAAAAGCTGTCATCGAAATGAAGGACAGGATTAACGTTGTAACTCCCAGCGTAATACTTGTACAAGTAAGAATTAAATTATATTCTAGTCTTAAACTTATAAAAATGAAAGAAACTTCCAAAATCAAAATCGGAGACATGGCATAAAAAGAAGGTCGCAAAAATATCAATCTTCTTTCTAGAGCAATTAGAGTGTAACATATAATATTTTATGAAGCTTTTTTGGGTGTTGTTTACCGATGATTGTACATGGCTACGAAATTAAATTATAAAACTCTTTCAGAAAGACTGCACGGACAAGCGGCATTTCTCCAAAAGAAACTAAGAATTTCGTAGTTTTATCTTCTGCCACAGTTGCGTTTCATGAGAATTTAGCATAATATAAGTACTCAAGTATTACACAAGTAGGTATTTTAGCTTTTACAACCTGACAAAAAAGAGAAGAATTGTGAATATATACGTCTATCTAACTAGTTTTGGATGTGGCAAATATTGAGTCACTTTTCTATGAGAACAGTAAGTGTTGCTATCATAAAAAAATTACTTACATTTTTACTCTTTTTGCCAGTCTGTATTTTGAAATTATTGAGATTACTATGCGTAGTCTATTAGGGTTAATCAACGCGCATTACTCAATGCTAAAGGACTATTTCGGTCCAATCTATTTTTTGGCACTCGCCACCCGTTTTACGATTTGGAACATTGCAATTTGATTTAAACCCATTTTCACATACTTTGTAGGAAATATTGCGATATATTTGACACAGTTACATTCTGATCTACTTAAAAGGTCCTAAGAATGACGCAAGATTTCGTAATTTTTCCTTATTCGTCAAAAAAACCATAAAAAAATGTCATTGAGTCCGTAAAACCCAGGTGCCGTAGCCGAATGGCAATTTCTGCGACGCGAAACGAAAACGAAACGCCGAGAGACTACCTTAGTCTGGCTCGTCGCGCCAATACGCAAGAGCGATAGAGATAGATATCTACGAGCGTTTCGTTTCGTGAGCGTACTTAGAGCGTGAGCCTACTTTACTAACTCGCATATTAAGCGAGCAAAGACGAGTGTATCAACTAGTGTAAGTAATAAACAAATCTGGTACGAACAACGTACGAATGCTGTCAAATTAAAAACACAACAAACTTATAAACCAGGAAGTATTACATGAGTTTCTTAATACTGCATTGGCGTACACTGGCGGACAAAATAACAGCCGTTCATGTGTCATTATTTAATCTTGATAGGTACGAGTACCTACCTAGAAAGTTAAGACATAAATGAAAAGTTTTTCACAATCATTTAATATCATATCTTTTAGTCCAAAAATTAGGTATGTATAATTAATATTTTTTTTTTCATTTTTTTTTTTTGGTATAATTTATAAATTTTGTGTACAAGTGGCTATACTAATTTAACATTAATTGTGATGAAATGAGTTGAAATTGTAAGAGACATAATAGGCTACTATACTCGTATCGAATTTAGCACATCAAGTTATTGTTTTCTTTCTGTAGTATTTGACTTAAGAAATCAATATTTATAGCTTGCGGGCATTAAAAGTGCGTGATGACTGCGTATTTTTAATTAAACATGTATGTATGTTTTTTTTTTAATTATGGACTCCGAAAACGGTGTTGGCCAATGGAATGACGTCACATAATTCAGATCAACTATGGAAATTAGAGGTAGTAGTCTGATCTCCATAGAAGCAACCTCTATTGTATTAAAATTCGTAGTCGTTGACGGGTGTGACAATGTGAAATATGTTTTCTAAAATTTAGCCATATTAATCTATAGAATATCTATGACATGACGTCAGTATATTTAATATACTGACGTCATGTCATAGATATTCTATAGATTAATATGGTTGATGTTGTTTTTGCCTGATCAAGTAAAAGTAAACTTTAAATATTTTTTTTGCGGGTTTTTAAGTCGTAATAAAATATGGTACTATTTTTTTTTTCGTTTAATTAGACAGCAATTAATAATATAAGACATACTTTGAAAAAGAGTCAAGTAGCCTATTCTTATTACACTCATTTCATGGTTTCAAATATGTCAGGTAACCATGATCGTCTTCATGTTAGCCTTCTGCTGAGCTTATGTGTATCTTCCAAGCTATAAATATATCCCACATGGCAGTGGTGCCAGCTTTCTGGGTCTTTTGCGTCCACCTCGCCGTTATCATCTTCATCGGATAATCTGCAGTCAATAATATATTTTAATACATGGATGAATCAACTTTTTCTTGTCGGTTATTGCCATGGTTACGGTCTCCTGAGTCACGCTGGTTTTATGCAAAATTATGCTTGCTACACTGTGTTAACAAGCCCTTTCTTTATAAAAAAAAAAACAACTTAAACTAATTTTGTACATTAAAAATACTTGCCAAACAGTTACATTTAATGTCAAGCAAACAGTTAGCTTTAATTTTCCACCTACCCAGTAGCATAATTTTGCATAGCCATGGCAATAATAGGCAACAAAAAGTCCATTCACCCACTTGTATTCTGTGAGTATTCATCATTCATTTTATTCGGAGTTCACTGTAAAAGTTACATCCCCTTATTCATAAACGCTTACTAAAGTTAATAAACCGATAATAATCGTTTGTCTCTTTCCGACATTACTTATATGTAGATAGAAATAAACATACATTTTTTATCGGCTTTTATTTATTTATTTATTTATTTATTTAAACCTTTCAACTTTAGTGAGCGTTTATGGATAAGGGAGATAGAATACAAATCGAAAAAACAAACCGCTCCACTTTTTCTATCCGTAGCGACATCTAGCGATCAGCTTGTATGACGAAATGTTAGATTAGCGAACTGACAAAATCAGATCATATTTAATATGAAAAATTTTGAGAAACACATTGAGTGGAATTATGAAATATACTATAATAATATGGTCTTTTTGTGTTTTCGTACAGTCACCGTTATAAATATGTGACGATTTCTATACCTTGTCACATTGACGTCTTGTTTGAAATGTCATACGAAATTGTCGACCGATTTAAAGCGACGAGGTACAGATTTCATCACTTATTTATGCCGGTGACTGTACATTATTTTGAAATTGAAAATCGGGCCTGTATGGTGACGGGTTAAGAATTTCACCACCCCCTTTCTTCTCGTGGGTGTCGTAGAAGGCGACTATGGGATATGGGTTAAATTGTGGCGTAGGCGAGAGGCTGGCAACCTGTCACTGCAATGTCACAGTTTCGTTTTCTTTCAACCCCTTATTTGCCAAGAGTGGCACTGAAGCTTTAGTAGTTTCATGTGTTCTGCCTACCCCTTTATGGGATACAGGCGTGATTGTATGTATGTATGAAAATCGGCGTTTACACTTCATTTGCCAGCAAGTGCATGTGCAACCGCGGCTGCAAGTATTCCAATATATGCAGCGCCAGTGCTGCCAATAAGCTGGGGGCGGAATATTTTTCATTAATTTCCTTCATCCCGCGCGGTTCACTGCAGGAATACTTTGTTGCTCTGTTTAAGTTTTTTATATATACGGCCCAAAATTTTGGGCCGTATATATAAAATAACTACTAAAGGCCTACGTCAAATATACACCGTGGGCCTGAATAACCCGAAAGATTTTAACCACGCATTTTTGATGTAAAAACCAACAAAAAATAATATATGACTATTGTCTACTATTATCCTTCTTTTTACTATTTTTGAATGTATTTTCACATAAAAAGTAAATGTTATTCATAATACTGGCACTTAAAATGAGTTTTGACGTTTTTTTTCCTAAAAATCTAATTTTTGAAAGATTTTTCTTCTCACTTTTTGACATCTATCAATGAGGATAGTTAGACTATTTTCCACAATGTTAAAAAGGTCTTTAGTACTGAGTAACAATGAGATTTTTTTTTTCAATTGGTAATAGCTCTGAAACTAGGCGATAATATCCAGAAAAAATTATATGACATTATAGTCTAAATGTGGTCAGGAATACACTGTTAAAATGTTTCGGGTTATTCAGGAGCACGGTGTATATGTTTAGGTAACTATTGTATTCATATAGGTTAACTGAAAAAAATGCCTCTTAGGGATAAGTTCACCTTTGTACTACCGTCTTCTTCTTTTTATATGTAATATTTGTTGTTTTGTTTTCTGCTGATGTCGTGTACAATGTTTACTTATTTACTTTATAATTATTGAATCATAATTATAAATTGGGCACATCAATGTCAAAAATGAGGTTTCTTCAAACTAGAACGTCGCTTTCACAGTATCATATCCTATCCATATCGTATCTAGAGCTTACTTTTGACGCACGCCTATTTGCCTAAACCGCTCGGCCATTCGGCCACGATGGAAAGTGTCAAAATTTCCAAGAATATTATGTCAATCCCGAAGGCTCGTGGCCCCCCTGCCATCGCTGAGGTAACAGTATAGTTCAACTTCCTCAGTGAATCAAATCAGGTGATTTAAAGATCAAGCTAGCAAAGAGAGATTGTGCTGCCATTAATTCTCTAAGAACAAAAAAATAAGCTTGAAACAACCTTTTTTTTTATGGGATAGGAGGCAAACGAGCAGACAGGTTGCCTGATGGTAAGCGATCACCGCCGCCCATGGACACCCGAAACACCAGAGGTGTTGGAGGTGCGTTGCCGGCCTTTAAGATGGGTGTACGCTCTTTTCTTGAAGATTTGAAGATAGAGATAGAAGAGAGATAGATAGAGAGGTAGATAGAGATTTGACCTTAAGCAGTACAGGCGACCACAAAGTGATGTATCCACTTTTTCAGTTTATTACAATGCAATAAGGTGAAACAATGGATATATCTCTTTGTAGTCGACTGCACAAATCGCCCGCCATGTCAGATCTCCATCCTTCGTATATCCTCATATCAATTTTCATATTTCTTGTTGACTTCATTCCACTAATGCACAATGCTGGTTTATTTGAGACGATACTTCCGTATCCGTTACAGGCTACTTGCCTCCTAGTCAAATCAGCTTCTTTTTAATAACTGTCAAAACGAATTTGAACGACTTGCTAATATGGAATTTATGTGAAATCGAATTGAGTGACGTCACGGTCAACTCAGTTACTTTATATATTTCTACCTGACTTATTAAATATAAATTGGATTTAAAAAGGACTTCTGTCCATGTTTTTCCTATAACTATCTGATGCTTTATTTCGTGCATGGTATAAAATATTTTATTTTAACTACAGTCAAGTTCCCTATTACGTACATTGCAAATATCATTCAAGTTTTTTTTACAACGATGCAAAACCAAAATAGGGATAGTATTAACGTGGTATTTACAGTCACCAGCACACCGCACCCTCGTTGAGTTCTGGCAGCCTTACTCACCGGCAAGAACACAGCACTATGAGTAGGGTCTAGTGTAGGGTTGCAAATAGAAAAAGAACAAATGTTTTTTTCGGAATTGTGAAAAAAAAAACATGAAAAAAAAACCGAGCATCATTGTTTTTTTTTTAAATATGTTTTTTTTTTCAAATGAACAAATAATACGACTATAATGGTTTTTCGTGATTTGTAACGTTTCAATAACAATAGCGTACATTTTAATTCGATAAACATTCATTATACAAACGTTTATTGGGGAATCCCCGATGCTACTTTGCAAATTTTGTGATTTAGTACTTTAGAAAAAAAACATACTCCAGAAAAAAAACTGTTTTTTTTTCACGGTTTTTTTCATGATTTTTTTTTTCAAGCCAGAAAAAAACCGTTTTATTGCAACCCTAATCTAGTGCTATTTGGCTGCGGTCTTCTGTAAGACGTTTCCAGACTATCGACTTCACCGAACTTAAACCCAATAACAACATATAATGGACAGCTTAATTCTATTAGTTAAAATATGCCTTTAATTATTCATATTCAATGAAAATAAATGGATTGCATAATAAAATGGGGTCACAAATTGAATAGGCATATTTTGAGACTTTCAAATATCAATTAAGGAATTAAATAGACTGATATCTGCCTACCTACTTCTATTGAATATAAATGAGGAAAAGATTTGAAGAGCTTATTAATTGATACTGAATCGGTACGGAAATAAACTTCAAATAGAAGTTCGATTTACGGTAATGAATGAAAGGAAAAAGGAGGGCACCAAGTACCTCCCTGAGTCTACGCCATGGGGTTTTGACGCTTTTGAATACATCAATAAAATTGTCAAGTAAGTTATTTTTTTTTTTATTTATCATGAGAAGGGCGGCTCACTGCGCGATTCTATCGCCGCGCTACAAGTACATCCCGGGGCCGCGAGTTCGCGGCCCATTCAGTTGTGACGACCTTTGCGCGGCGCAATATTATTCAATGTCGGCTGCTCGCATGCGGTCCGTTTGTTAATATAAGTAAGAATTTAGAATTATCCATATTAATATTATAAATGGGAAAGTGTGTGTCTGTTTGTTTGTCCGTCTTTCACGGCAGAACGGAGCGACGTATTGACGTGATTTTTCAAGTAGAGATAGTTGAAGGGATGGAGAGTGACAAAGGCTACCTTTTGTCTCTTTCTAACGCGAGCGAAGCTGCGGTCAAAAGCTAGTAAATTATAAACTGGAATAGATACCATATACTAAAAAAAAAGCGATCAAGCCCATTGGTGGAGAAGCCGGGAAGAATTCAGAATGGCGACATTTTGTGAATATCAAAGGATATAGAACCTTCTGTATTTGTACTATTATATAAATTAAATTTATTTCTTCATAACGAAAGTTACATGTCAATACATATTAGAAAAAAAAACACAAAACAAAGACATATATACCTAACTTAAACTAAACAATTTAATATAATTCTTATACACAACTTAAAACTACACAATATATAAATAGATAGATAGATAGAATACTCTTTATTGGTACACCTCAGCAAAAGATACAGTGGAGACAAAACAAATTATTATAAATAGAGGCAGACAAGAGGCGGTCTTATCGCTAAAGAGTGATCTCTACCAAACAACCTTATGTTATATTATGTGTCATAAGGTACATTTTATATAATATCACTAGTTTTTTCCCGCGGCTCCGCTCGCGTTAAATTCGGAACTTATGGAATGCTCCATACTAACTTCTACCCCCCCTTTTTAGGGCAGTGGAGGCTAGAAAGAGACAAAAAGTAGCTTTTGTAACTCTCCATCCCTTCAACTATCTCCGTTTGGCCGTGAAAGATGGACAAACAGACACACACATACATCTTTCCAATTTATAACATAAGTATGGATGGATGGACATCATCCCCCATGCGTTATCCCGACATTTGCCACGGCTCATGGAAGCCTGGGGTCCGTTTTGACAACTACACACACTATTTGGCGTAGGCACTAGTTTTACGAAAGCGACTTGCATCAGACCTTTCAACCCGAAGGGTAACTAGGCCTTTTTGGTATTAGTCCAGTTTCCTGAATTTCCAGAATTGATAAATAATCATGAATTTCAAAGACATGGTTAGGTATTTATATATTAGACCTAAAATGTGTTATCCATTCCCAAAATATCCTAAACTTAATAGCCTAGTCCCCAAAAAGCGGATATTGGACATATTTCATCAACTTAATTGATAGTATTGATATCCAGCGAACCAGACACGCACACACACGCAGATTTCATACACTGTCCACGCACACGCACAAAACGCACATACATCAGCGACTTTGATACAATTTGCCGCGGAAAGTCGTCGCTTTGATGTATTACCGGAAAAATAACAGTTCCAGATTAAACGGCGACTTACGTCCCACCAAAAACACAAAGGAAAAACAAACTTGAGGCTTTCCGCTAGAGTCGAAGTACGCTTTGAGGTCTGAGGTATAGTCTGACGAAGCTACAAGCTCACTGCAAGCGTAGATCGAATTTCGGGAGCGAAACATAGAGTTGGAAGTTGTTCGGAGAGATGGTCTGATCAGAAAATTCTACCATTACTCCCTCGGATGACTTTTCGTGAAATTTACTATTGCGAGGTTTTGTTCCCGCGATTGTTTATGGCAGATTAAAGCGAGAGCCGATATGCTTTAGCCTCTTTTATGTTCTAACTGTGTTTACGGATTTCTTGCTTAAGCGGATAAAAATATGTTGGCAGCAAAAAAATATGAATTTTCTGGGTAATCTTAGGAATATGTCCGACGGTTGGTAAGTGGCTTTGAAGGCTTAGGCCCGAGGCTGTACTTGAGTGAATTTTAACACGAAAGGTGTATAAAATTAAATATAGATTCAGGTTTTTTTTTATTATGAATGGGCTTACTCTTGGCCACAGACTAGCCAAAGGCAAAGACGTGGCCTACGATGGAGTGTGATCGCCCAGAAGATGCCTGTTCACAGTGTTCACCCTTGATTTGAGGGTCACCGGGTTATATGAGCTCGGAAATACAGCCGCCGGCAAGAAATTCCACTCCTTGGCAGTGCGCATAAGAAAAGAAGAAGCAAAGCGCTTCGTGCGAATTCGCGGAATATCTACCAAGAAAGGATGGAAACCGGTCAGGCCCCGTAGCCGAATGGCATTTCTCCGACGCCAAACGAAAGCGATACGCCGCTGGCTCTGTCGCGCCAATACGCAAGCGCGATAGAGATAGATATCTACTAGCGCTTCGTTTCGTGAGCGTTTCGTGAGCGATTGTGCCATTCGGCTAGCCACCCAGGTATTGAAAAGTAGATATTTTATATCTACAGCTGCAGAATCCTGTAGGGTGAAAGTAACGTGATCATTGTAAAAGTAACGTGAGTAACGACTTCATTTATTGTTTATTTGAAATACAGCTGAAAATGAAAGGATATATCGGGAAAGTCATGAAAGGATATATCGGGTAAGTAGTTTTATTCTACGTGAATTAATTTACTAATATTGTTTTACTGACATTTATTTTAGTTATATTTGATTTAATTTCGCTTCCATGGTTTTCAATTAATTTATTTATTCTAATTTTGTAATGACATTGATAGAAAATTTAGTTTTGTAGAATACTAACCATATATTTAATTATTATGTAATTGCGTACTAACAACAATGATCTCAGTTGGTCCTTGAAATAAATGAATTGAATTGAATTGAATACTCGTTTAGAGATAGATTATCCCTTGCACTTGCGTCGTGAATAAATATTTTTTTTTTATAAATTGAATATGCCATAAAACCGTGACTCGTGATACTCTTGCCGCGGATTGACACTGTAGGTAAATATCATACTCGTAAGATTATGTATACTATGACGAATCTAGTTTTTGACTTGTTGACTGTAACATTAGGATACAAGTGCGAAAAAAAGGAAGTTGGAAACGAGTAGCGAGAAATTAAAAGACATTTTTATATTAAAGCACAAACCACATATATACAGACTAGTTCATCCCGTACAACAAAATGCGACCGTCAAAACGAAACTCTATTGATTCCAGCGAAAATGATAGATGTCACTCATAGTCCCATTTGGCATTGATCTAAATTTAATACATTTTGAAACATGGCTAATTTTTAAATTTACATGTTAAGATCTAATTTTCTTGACATATAGTAATAAAAACTGTTTCAAAAACATTAGAAACAAATTAAATCTATGTTTACAGATAATAGAGCAAATTTTTAGCGCCATCTATCAAAAAAACAAAAAATCACTGGTATCTAAGCGGTTAAGGTTTCAAATTTACCTGAACAATTTGACAAAATAGACGTTTAGCACATACAAATATGGTCGAATATTGAATGAATAATAACCGAAGCCGAAAAATTGGGACCGTGTACAACGAGAAGTAAGTAAACATTGTGAAAAAATTAATGGAATCTTGTGTTATTTTACTATATTAGACAATTTTGGACGATGGTTGTTATAACATTATCACCAATAACATTAAAATTGTTGTTTTCAGTGAGAAATTAACAAACCGGTGACTAAAACGGGGTTTCGTGCCATCACTCACGAAATCATTTTCCAACCTGAGAAAATGAATAAAGGCAAGAAATTGGTTCTAGCTGGGCATTTTCTAGATATTGAAGACATTATTCCACCATTTGTACTTATGTGCAATAAAGTATAAATTTAATAAATCATTGGCTTTTGAAATTGTTGATATGTCATTTTCATAGGCTAACTGCAGGTATTATATTATTTAGGGACAGGGTACAGGGTTTATTGTAAAATAAAAACAAACTAGCTATAATAACTTTTAATTATAATATACATTACAAAAACTTGTTTCATTTACTTGAAAATATTAGAGATTTACCATATCACATCAAATATGTAATCATCAATGCGATGAAATAAGTTCTCAGGAAATTTATTTAAAATGTGATAAGCCTTTGGTGGATGGCCTGCTTCTGCTTTTCTTGTTTTCGTGCTCCTTTATCCCATTGAAACTTCGATATTTACGCATTTTTGTCAATCCGTTTCGATTTGTACACAGGAGCAGACATGAGGAAACAACTCGAATGATTTTGGAACATACTCGTAACTGCGATTGGCTTCCACATCGGCTTTTCTACCTCCAATAAAGTTTGCACTACAAATTCACCGTAAATTCAATTCAATACTTGTATCAAATGATTATCAGAGGTTAGATGACACTTTAGATGACACTTTTCTTCTTACGGCAATTATCCACTTAAACGGTGGTTTCGTTTCCACCACGGTCTTGGAAATAGCTAGAATTTAGTCGCTATTTTTCTTGGTGTTATTATAATTCACCATAACAAATTTTACTAGGCCCATATTAAATTTATCTCGAAAATGTTTACTGCAATATGGATTTGACAGCGTAAGTCAGCGACAAGAATGTCAATTTTGGCCATAGTGAGCGCTGTGATCCTTTTAGTTACCCCCTCCACCCGCTTTGCACCCTGCACCTTGCCAATACAGTACAGACTTGTCATCCCATACATCTGTCTCAGGTTTTTCTCTTCAATCATTTGACAGGTGCAACTTTCTAACTTAAGTATTTACTTTTCAACAGAGAACATCGAAACGCCTGACACATTAGTGAAAGCTAGATGATGGCGAATTTCAGGCCAATTGTCAAGGCACGTTATGGTCTCGTTTGAAGTTGGTTTGATTTTCAAGCCAGATATCACTGGTTCAAATCCCGGCGGAGAGACACAAGTGAAGATAACAGTTTTTTTGGTTTTTATTTTTATTTTATGGTTTTTGATTTTTTGGATAAGTTTTAACGATAATTCTGAATTCTCTTGAACGTACATTCCAGGATAGGCAAAATATGCTACGTAAAATATTACAACTCTAAGTGCGTTTTCACATTATCCGATCCGCGATATCGGATATGAAGGAAGAATTTTAAAGGCGAAAATCAAAGATGGCGGCTTAAATATATGTGATATCGATATCGGTCCTACATCTGATATCGGATCGGATAATGTGAAAACGCACTAAGACGGAAGTATTACTTTCTGATTATTTTATTTTTAGTAGTATAAAAATGTTTTACCACAAACAGGTACATAATATCAGCACGACAGAGTCAGACGACACTATGATCAGAATGAGACAAAAGTTGTCAAAATGATTTACGGATTTTTTAGATATTGTATATTAATGGGTAAATAATGGGGAATAAAACAATATATTAATAGGCTAATTTTATTCACCAAATTCTTTGAAAAGTTTCTTCATTTACCATACTTAGTGTTGGTCCAGATTGATAAAACATTGAATATTGGTAGTTCGGGGTGTAAAAACATTTCAAACCTGAGATATGAAATATTAGTACTTATTTTCCCATCAAATATAATGAATAAAAATAAATCAAACACAAAGTATTAAAAAAATACAAAAATATTCACAAAAAAGCCAGGTCTCCGGCGAGATTCGAACCTCTGATGCTTAAGTTATCGCAGCTATCTTGACCGCCACACCAAACTTCTACTTAATCAGAGTGACGAAATTAGGTAACTTATAGGTATAATATGAGTAGTAAGTCATGAAGACTTTTCGCGACAAATTGAATGAATATTAAATGTTTCGTTACTTAAAAATGCAACGTTGCCAGACTGCAGACTGCAACGTCGCATAACTCTATTTTGGTCGTAAACTGATTTAGACCTTAGTAAATTATTATTAAAAATCAATTCAGAAATAGAAGATGATGGCTACTCGGCGCTGGACAGATGGATGCGTTTTGTTATATAAAAAGAGTAGGTACATAATTCTGAAAATATTTTTATCTTCTTGCTTTAAACTAAAAATCATCTTGATATTCATCAATTATCATCATTTTGATATTCGTATATAATTAATAACCTAGATACAAAAAGAACATAATGAATGATACTTCGATATTTTACCACTATCGAAACGCAGTATGTTGGCCATGACAGCCAGTGACAGTACTAGTACTGAGGGCTTATTGCTGTCACCTGGGTTAACACATTGCGGACATCTTTCTCTTTTACTGCTATCCAGGCATATAGAGTGACATATATAGCCACATAGCGCAAACTCTGGTGTTCGTGGAAAACCTCCTAGCTAGACTTGTCATTCATTCATTGTAAAAAGATTATGACTCCAAAGACTAATGTTTAAGTGATTTTCAGTCTTATGTCAAAGCTGATTAAGACGTCGATGGCGGCAAAGCTTTTGTAAATACATATATTGAATCACGGAATTAAGCAACACAAGGCAATTTTTGTTATGTATTTATATTCCGCGTTTTGTTTAAGCCGTATATTATATCGTTTTTCATAACAAAATGCGTAAATAATTTACACCTTAGTCTGTAACGTATATGCAAAGGTTCCTGAGCGAAACCAAAATCGACAATATCCACCTACACTCAAAAAAAATCTTTATTTATTAATTATAATTATTATAAAGCAACATCTGTTGACGGTTTGTAATTGTCGATATTAATATATCTAGACTAACTTTCAGCTTTTTTAATTCATTGTTTTATTTATATTATAACTAGTCACAGTTTCGTTTTCTTTCAACCCCTTATTTGCCAAGAGTGGCACTGAAGCTTTAGTAGTTTCATGTGTTCTGCCTACCCCTTTATGGGATACAGGCGTGATTGTATGTAGGTATGTATTATAACTAGTTTGACGAGTACAAGCTACTGCAATGACATTAAATACAAGGACGCACAATTCATAACAAAAATGTTTTAAAAATCTGGGTCTAAATGACATTTATAAATAACATTATGGTTGATGCTAATAACGTTAACTTCTTATCTGCTTAGGAAAAAAATCGTTCATGCCATAACCAACTTAGTGTATTAAGACCTAAGTATCAAAATTGCAAATGGAACTGCGACACACTAAAAACTCTTTAGCAAAATACCTTTTGTCGCAATATGCACAAATGACTTACGTCAAAATGAATTGCGAACGAATATTGAACGAATGGAGCCGCTATCAATATATAATAGAGATTAGATATTTCCAATTTATTCCATAAATAGAGATACCTAAAAAAGGCCGCAATTTTACTTCTTCATTACATAAACTTTAAAAATACCCTACTGTATCATCTTTATCTTGGTCACTTGTACTCCGTTTATTACAATAAATGTATGTACCCCTTTATGGGAAATAGGCGTGAATGTATGTATGTAATGTATGTATGTGTAAATTTTCTGAAATAAATGTCATATTCGTATTGTCACAAAAAAAAAATTACATGGCTTCCAAGAATCTATAGCTGGAAGGATACAAATTAAAATATTTTCTATGAAAATAATTTCATTCGACAGCAGACACCCCAAAGGTTAATCGGATTTATTTATTATAGGGATTTGTTTTAAATTAAATACCAGTGGCTATCTGATAGTGGGATATTCTTTAAAATTTATTTTCAAAAGGAGGTTTAATGTTGGTAATGCCATTCAAATAATATTAGAAGTGTCTACGTGACAAATTCAAAAGTAATGATATAGTTCAAAAACTAAGGAGTCTTAGAACGGGAGTGTTCGAATTTCATTATAGGATAACACATATTGAAAGTACTGTAAAACGGGTACAAAAGCCTGCCTATTGAAATATAAAATACATAACAAAAAGTGTAGAAAGGACCTACGACTTTTAGACTTTTTATTTACACTACATACCGACCATACAAATGACTCTAATTAATCTTGGTTTTAAAAAGTGTTAAATGTAGACCTAAGTGCGTTTTCACATTATCCGATCCGATATCGGATGTCGGACCGATATCCCATACATAACAGGCGCCACCTTGGATTTTTCTATTGAAATCTTTCTGACATCCGATATCGGATCGGATAATGTGAAAACGGTCTAATAGCGACTCAATAGTTTTTGTTCCTTGACGGTCTTTAATTTGAACTAATAAAATTATTTATTTAATTCCATTAAATTACAAAGAGTATACATTCATTTTGTACTGTAATCCAAAGAAATAATTTATAGAAATATATTCCACCTTTTTGCTTGTTTTCTGATTACTATTTAGGCAATTATTCATTGACCATTTTCGTCATACCGGACAACTGTCACTGTACATTTGTAATCCTTATTACAAGGGCATAACGTCTAGCGATGGTTAGCTAAGACAGAGTATTGCTGTTAGTAGGTACGATGGGTACGATGTTGAACCTTAGGTTACCTTCAATCAACACTAATACTGAAAGACAATTTTTAAACTTATTGCATTACATGTGTCTAAAAAAAAAAATTCAATGAAATGGGTTGTGAATCTAATACTAAAAAACATCAATATTTAAAAAGAGAGGGGTGAAAAGGGTATAAAAGATTAAAAAAAAATAACAAGAAAAAAAAAATATTTTCACTGCCGAGGATCGAACCCACGACGTCAGGGCCGCGTCCATCGTCTTACGCTACTATAACTGAGCTATTTAAGCGATAGTAAAGGTGGCGAAATATTAACTAACTTTCAATATGGTACATGCATGGCGTTACGAGTCCTAAATTCATTATATTCTTTTAAAGATTTATGTCTCGAAAGTGACACTTAACGCCATCTAACAGTGATCTCAAGGCAACAAGAAATTTGTAGTGACGCCATCTAGATTTGGCGTGCTTTTAGGCGGTCGCATTTTTTTGTATGGGATGGATATATCTACTAAATCCATAATCTCTGATTAAAGGAAAAAATGGAAAAATTTACGCTTCCGGCGGGACTTGAACCCGCACCATTTTTGCAATCCGTGCAATGCTCTTACCAATTGAGCTACGGAAGCCACGCCGGACTTCGCAAATCTTTCCATGCCTTTCCTTTTTTTACACGTCTTGGGGTGACGTCTAGCGCCATCTACCGACAGACTATTACATCTTGTAACGGCACTGGAGTCTCAAGTTATATTGAGAATTCACCAGTAACAATGTGCTAACCCATACTAAAGTAATTTTTATTAAGCAGAAACGTCTGCTAACGATTCTAAACATTTTTATATTAAAGGAAAAAATGGAAAAATTTACGCTTCCGGCGGGACTTGAACCCGCACCATTTTTGCATTTTTTAATATAAAAATGTTTAGAATCGTTAGCAGACGTTTCTGCTTAATAAAAATTACTTTAAATTAAAAGACGTTCGAAGGGAGTGTTTCAAATCGTCCCGACTTACGAATTTCCTTTTCGCAGGTGTATCGTAGGACGTTTTTCAGTAAAAATAGCCTTATGAAGTTTTTACCTGACAAGAAATGAATCACTTCTCGCACTAGTGCGATAAAAAAGCACCATGAGCACTGAAATAGTAAGTAGGTAAGTACATTACGATACAAGTGCAGAAAAAAAGAAGTTCGAAACGAGTGGCGATAAATTATAACACGACCAAAGGGAGTGTCTTAAATCGACACGAGTTACGAATTTCCTTTTCGCACGGGTATCGTACGACGTTTTTCAGTACAGATGGCCCTCCGAAGTTTCGACCTGTGTTGCGTAGCCGAATGGCACAAACGCTCACGAAACGCTCACAAAACGAAACGCTCGCAGATATCTATCCCTATCGCTCTTGCCTATTGGCGCGACAGAGCCAGACTACCTTTCGCAGCGTTTCGTTTTCGTTTCGCGTCGGAGAAATGCCATTCGACTACGGCACCGACAAGATATGAACCACTGCGATAAAAAAGCGCCACCTGTACTAAAAAAGTATATATTTTATATTTAATTTACTTTTTTATTACTACTATTTACTGTAGACTACTTATTGTATCTATATTTCCAATGTCTTAAAAATGTATAAGTAACAGAAATCGTTTACAATTTTATTGTCCATCAATGTACTATTTTGTCCGAATTCATCCTAACATGACGAAGCAAATCCACGTTGATATTATTAAATGCATTGTAATAAAAATATTCCATTACTTTAGTATTTTACAACTCTTAATAGAGCATTTCTTTTTTTTGCCAATAATTTTTTTTTAATGTTTTAGGGAATTTTAGTAAAAAAAATCGTATGGGACAATTTTTTTAACTACTAGGATTGAAAAGGCTAGTAATTCTGAGTAGAAATAGCATATTTTTTTTCTAATATCACACTTCATAAAAGTGGCAAAAAAAAAAAAATGCTCAATAAGGAAAATCCGGTAAAATACAAATCTTGTAAGAGATTGGTTTTCATGTCACGCGAACATAACTTGTCACTGTCTTATTTATCCACATTGATTAAACGATATATCTTGATAATAGGATTAAGAAGCTTAAGTTATACATTAGATAATACATGGTGCAACTTGAGAAACCAAAAAGATACTAAGTATGTTAATTTTTTTGCCAATATTGTGCGATAAGTTTATTTCTTCGAATTTGCTGACACCTACTGACATTATGTAAATTTATCAATTTCCGCTATCTTAAGGTTGTCCGGAAGAAATCGCTCTTTAGCGATAAGACCGCCTGTTGTTTACCTTTGTTCGTGTTTCTTCCTTGTTTTGTATTGTTGTATTTTATCAAGGTGTGCAATAAAGAGTATTGTATTGTACTGTATTGTATTGTAAGTACCTAAGCATGAGGTCAAAAGAGAAAAAAAAATTTGGGAAAAAAATATTTTTAACGTTACATGTCATATACAAAGAAAAAGTAAATTAATTTTTATTAAGCAGAAACGTCTGCTAACGATTCTAAACATTTTTTTATATTAAAGGAACCCCACCCCAAGACGTGTGTACAAAAGGAAAAGGCATGGAAAGATTTGCGAAGTCCGGCGTGGCTTCCGTAGCTCAATTGGTAAGAGCATTGCACGGATTGCAAAAATGGTGCGGGTTCAAGTCCCGCCGGAAGCGTAAATTTTTCCATTTTTTCCTTTAATATAAAAAAATGTAAAGAAAAAGTAACCAAGGCCTCCAAGTGTTCCGAGCTGGAATCGAACCAGCGTACTCCGTTAACCGGACGGATGCCTGTAATACCACTGGGTCATCGGATCACGAAAGCAAGGGTCGAAATTTTGAAGTATAATATGAGTATGACACAATTACCGAAAACTTATGGCGTGCAGAATCTTAGATCAAATAAAATTATTTTCCCCTCACTAGCTCGGAAACACGTGTTTTGTCCTTTAATACCAGCGGGTAAAAACGCATTTTATCCACTAGTGGGTAAAGTAATTTGACCTTGAATAAAGTCAAATTAACTGCATAAAAATTGATAAAAGCAGGTGAATCTAATAATAAAGAGGATTTACCACCTGTGGAACTACTGGAAGCAGTGATAAACGCATTGTTTGCGTTGTAGTTTCCTCGCTATAGTGAGGGGAAAAGTTTTGTGTTACACTCGGGTGCAAATGTATTTAACTTCTCGTGTGTTAAAAAACTCGCTTCGCTCGTGGTTCAACTATAGAATCCTTTCACTTGCTCGTTTTTCAATTTCACACTCGGCGTTAAAATACAACTTTGCTCCCTTGTATAACAAATAACTATTTCATTGAAAATATCTTAATTTGTCGTTTAAGTAGTCTCACTACAATTACACTCTAAACATTAAAAATATTTTTTTTATTTTTTTTTGGACATACATATTCTCACATCACAAATATTTTCACAAACTTTCACAAACAAGCATACGGGCCGCCCTATGTAAAGCGGTCACCGTAACCTATGGATGCCTGCAACTCAAATAGTGTCACATGCGCGTTGCCACCCCATTAGAAACCTAAACTGGTACCTATTTAACCTGGTACTCAAAATAGTTTTTCACATTTTACATCTAAAAAAATATAATTTTATATCATGCACAGTTTAAGTGTGGAGGGCATTCAACGAAAACGTCGTAATAATGTAAAATTGATAGTTTTAGTCGGCAAAATGCTACACTTTCCGTCATCTAAAAGACTTATTAAGTTCAGGATTCGATTAGGACATCTTCATAACTTACATGTTGTGAGACTGGATTTTTAAAAACTAACCCACTTAATTAATTATGATTTTTTTTCTGGTGCATGTTTAGGAAGACCCGCGAAAAGTGCTGACTTAGTCCGTCTAATTTGTAAAATTTGGATAGTTTTGAATGCTTCAAGTGGTAAATTTGTATTATGTATATCCTGTACTACAATCTTCTGAGACTATTTCTTTGTTATAAGGCTTTAGAATAGAGTAAATGAGGATATGATGAATCCAATTTGTTTCAGAAATCACCTCAGAATAAGTGTCAATTTCTTCGAAAACTTACGTGTTTTTGAAGTAGTTTTAATATAAAAATAATCTGCAACGCTTACTCAAACAGATTTTATGCAAAAGTTTTCTATTAATTGCAATTTAATATTTTTGACGATTTTTTAAAAATGCCTCCTTATTACCGGTTACGCGCGCTTGCGATGTCAGTACCGCGGCAGAGCTTGTAGAGGCAGGACGTATGTTAGTCCGCTCCGCACGCGGCTCGACGATCGCGAAGTTATTTTGTCATTGTGTGCGGCACCCGCCGTGTCCAAAACCGCACTTGTGTGCGTGTTTGGCTGTACTGTTGCATGTATACTGCGACCGAAAACTTTGATCCTTGGGTTGACGACTTTGGTAACTAACTAATTAACTTGACTAATATTTTTAGTAAGTATTATTTATTATTGAATATCATTTTAGGTTACTGACTCGTCTCAACAAAATCTTTGACAATAGATGGTACTCAGGATCTGATGATGAAGTCAGATGGTAGTCATGAGTTCTCATCAACCAGGTCTTGAAACCATTTCGTGTTTGGGCTCGTTTGATTCACCTCAACAAGATCTTTGACAAGAGGTGATGGTGCCCAGGATCTGATGATGAAGCCGGAAGGTAGTCATGAGTTCTCATCAACCAGGTCTTGAAACCATTTCGTGTTTGGGCTCGTTTGGTTCGTCTCAACAAGATCTTTGACAAAAGATGGTACCCAGGATCTGATGATGAAGCTGGAAGGTAGTCAAGAGAATTCATCAACCAGGTCTTGAAACCACTCCGTGTTTGGGCTCGTTTGGTTCGTCTCAACAAGATCTTTGACAAGAGGTGATGGTACCCAGGATCTGATGATGAAGCCGGAAGGTAGTCATGAGTTCTCATCAACCAGGTCTTGAAACCATTTCGTGTTTGGGCTCGTTTGGTTCGTCTCAACAAGATCTTTGACAAGAGATGGTACCCAGGATCTGATGGTGAAGCCGGAAGGTAGTCAAGAGTATTCAACAACCAGGTCTTGAAACTCTTCTGTGGTTGGGCTCGTTTGATTCGTCTCAACAAGATCTTTGACAAGAGATGGTACCCAGGATCTGATGATGAAGCTGGAAGGTAGTCAAGAGTATTCCACGACCAGGTCTTGAAACCACTTCGTGTTTGGGTTCGTTTGATTCGTCTCAACAAGATCTTTGACAAGAGATGGTAATCACTCTTTTATACTCTGGCGCATCCACTGTCTCAGTGTGTCAACAGTCAACTAAAGCAGGTAGGCGTAGCGTAAAGTTGTATTTCCTTACAAAAAACTAATACCTATATGTGGACCTTCCTGTGCTCCATGCAATTAAAACAACATAATATTTAAAAACCGGCCGAGAGCGTGTCGGGTCACGCTCAGTGTCTACACTGAGCGTGGCCCGACACGCTCTCGGCCGGTTTTTAAAGCCGCGTTGGTAAATAGCCGCTCGGCTCTTCCGTAGTTTTCTATATTTTTCAAAAACTACAGAACCTATCAAGTTCAAAACAGTTTTCCTAGAAAGTTTATAAAGTTCTACTTTTGTGATTTTTAAATATTTTTTAAATATATGGTTAAAAAGTTAGAGGGGGGGACACACTTTTTTTTCCTTTAGGAGCGATTATTCCCGAAAATATTAATATTATCAAAAAACGATTTCAGTAATTCATTTTTAAATACCTATCCAACAATAAATCATACGTTAGGGTTGAAATGAAAAAAAAAAATCACTCCCTACTTTACGTGTAGGGGGGGTACCCTAATAAAACATTTTTTCCACTTTTTATTTTTGCACTTTGTCGGCGTGACTGATATACATATTGGTACCAAATTTCAGCTTTCTAGTTCTAACGGTCACTGAGATTATCCGCGGACGGACGGACGGACGGAGGGACAGACAGGCAGACATGGCGAAACTATAAGGGTTCCTAGTTGACTACGAAACCCTAAAAACACATTTTAAATATAAAACAAGAGCGTGTCGGGCCACGCTCAGTGTAGGGTTCCGTAGTTTTCCGTATTTTTCTCAAAAACTACTGAACCTATCAAGTTCAAAACAATTTTCCTAGAAAGTCTTTATAAAGTTCTACTTTTGTGAATTTTTTCATATTTTTTAAACATGTAGTTCAAAAATTAGAGGGGGGGGACGCACTTTTTTTTCCTTTAGGAGCGATTATTTCCGAAAATATTAATATTATGAAAAAACGATCTTAGTAAACCCTTATTAATTTTTAAATACCTATCCAACAATATATCACACGTTGGGGTTGGAATGAAAAAAAATATCAGCCCCCACTTTACATGTAAGGGTACCCTAATAAAACATTTTTTTCCATTTTTTATTTTTGCACTTTGTTGGCGTGATTGATATACATATTGTTACCAAATTTCAGCTTTCTAGTGCTAACGGTTACTGAGATTATCCGCGGACGGACGGACGGACGGACGGACGGACGGACGGACGGACGGACGGACGGACGGACGGACGGACGGACGGACGGACGGACAGACAGACATGGCGAAACTATAAGGGTTCCTAGTTGACTACGGAACCCTAAAAAAACTACTTAAAATTAAAGAAAACCGATCTTAGTTCCATTATATATATGTACCTAGAAAACATCATCATCTTCCTTGCGTTATCCTGGCATTTGCCACGGCTCATGGGAGCCTGCGGTCCACTTTGACAACTAATCCCAAGATTTGGCGTAGGCACTAGTTTTTACGAAAGCGACTGCCATCTGACCTTTCAACCCAAAGGGTAAACTAGACCTTATTGGAATAAGTCCGGTTTCCTCACGATGTTTTCCTTCACCGAAAAGAACCTAGAAAACATATCATATAGAGCTCAACGAGGGTGCGGTGCTGATGGCGGGAGGACTTACGGAACTAACTTGTTCCGTATATTGTCCTTTAGAGTCATCGGCAACCCGAACCCTCCTTGGAACTTGTACACTCCTTTTTGCTGTGTACTTAACACAGCAAAAGGGAATGTACAAGTTTCAAATGGGGTGGCAACGCGCATGTGACACTGTTTGCATTGCATTCGTTCATAGGTTACGGTGACCGCTTTCCATCAGGCGGACCGTATGCTTGTTTACCACCGACGTAGTATAAAAAAAAATATATACAAAATGAAATAAAACTAAGAAAACGGATTATATTCATTATACGCGATATAATCTGATTCCATAAATTTATTTCATGAGTAACTATCGCGGTGACAGAAGACAATATTATATACACAATTTATTATATTATAAAAGTTTTTTAATTTATTTCTTCCAAGGCTACACACGTTTTAATAAAAAAAACTGTGATAAGTTTAATAATTAAACTAAAAGGTCAAGTATTTATGCACGAAATCATGTATGCAAATATGTAATATATATGGTGGTGTTTTTACGCAAGTATCAATAATGGTTAGTCCGCAACGCTACTGACGGCGTGGCGGTACCGACCATGAATGCTATCCCTTTCGCTCTAGCCGCACGTAAGGTTGGTTCGAAGAGGATCGCACGCTATGTCTGTACCGCAGGCTACAATCGTTATGCTTCTGGTTATAGTGTGCGTCTGCACACAGGCGCACGCCAGCGGCCCCGGCGTCGAAATGCGAGCAAGCAGATTTTTTGAAAGCGCTCTTAAAAACCTGTGGGGGCAGAAAGTAACCTTTAGATTTTTTGAAGTCGTTGTCTAGACACAAAGCGTCTAATTTCATTGAGTTAAAAAGTACTATTTCATACAAACTTCTGGAATCTCTTGGGTTGCAGGTATTTATTTCAGAATTATTAACTAAATACTTGAGACTAAGTCTAATAAGTTGTGATCATAATTTAAGCCGGTACTCTTCTAAGAAACATTTCGCGGAAATGTAACAACATTTATCTGTGTCCAAAACAAACCCTTACGGGTATAATCCCTTATTTTTCTATTTCAGAGTCAAGTTTTATCTAGATTATAGTGTAGTAAGAGTATAGACAAATCAATAAAGACCTCAATACCAGAAATCAGTAGAAGGAATTTCAAGGAATTGACTAGTACACCGTATAACTTTGCCGCGCAATATCGCGCGATTTATGAAAAACTAGCTTTTGCCGGCGGCTACGCTCGAGTTAAATTCCCCGTTATAAGGAAGTGAGGGTTTAGAAAGAGACAAAAAGTAGCATATGTCACTCTCCATCCCTTCAACTATCTCCACTTAAAAATTGACGTCAATTTGTCGATCCGCTTTGCCGTGAAAAACGGACAAACAAACAGATATATACAATTTCCCATTTATAATATTAGTATTGATGTCAGTCGCGCGACCTTGGAAGTCGATATCTGTAGACACAAAAGCATCTAACTATTTATTAAGATTCGAAGTACCATTTTAAACGAATTTAATACCTATTTACCTTTTTCTAGAATCCCTATTTTAGAAGTATTATAACCAAATACTCGCAACTAACACTAATAAATTGCGATCAGAAGCCATCTTACTAAGAAATACTTCACAAAAGTGGTACCTATTTTATTTTTCGATTTCAAAGGTGTTATAAAAATCTCAATACCATAGATCAGTACCAGGATTTTACTAGTATATCGTATAAGTTTGCCGCTCGATATCCCCTGATTTATAGTAATGATATTGTCATTTGCACAACAGTCGCCATGCAAATGTAATCTTTTAGATGTTTTTACAATTCTTGTCTACCTATAATTCTATTTTTTCTAGGGACACACCGGCTGATATCGTGAGTGTTGTGTGTAGGTAAAGTGACAACCCTAGCGCAAAAGTGAATAATCAAGAACAAGACAAGTGCGGGTAGTTCGAAAAACTCGCGCGGCTAGAAGATGTTGACGCAATGCCTCGCCAGTCTACCCGTGACCACGAACGTAATGTGATGTTCGAAACGTCGGGTGAAATATAAATAAGTCCCGTTTTGTTCTAAAATTATAAGTGCAAATCGTGTTAGTTTAAATCAATATATAATATCTTGTCTACCTAACCCAAAAACATTTTACTGTATTGGTTTAAACCTTGATACGTTAAATATATACCCAGATCAATGAAGATCTCAATACCATAGATCAGTAGAAGGATTTGACCAGTACATCGTATAAGTTTGCCGCGCGATATCGCGCGATTTATGGTAATGTCTGTCGTGCGTCGCGACGAGCGTCTCGTTTTGTTTTTCACGCATCCTTTTATCCAAAACGTCTAAAGTGACTCCAAAAGCCTTGTCGGTTAAGACTTTTAGTTTGGGAAACAGTCTTTATTTATGATTTGTGGGATTTCGTGAAGTTTCTTTGTCTCTTGCGGCCATTTTTCTTGAATGTTATTTCATTTCAATGCTATGTTATCAGTGTAAGTGGATGTTTTGGATATTGATATTATTACTAAGATACGTAGGTATCTAGTGAAGGTTTACAAACAATGTTGATTGCAAGTAAAGTTTATTACGAAAAATGCTCAACATAATTTATGTTCAAGTTTTATTAAACTAGTGAACTTAAATTTTGACTTAACAAACTTTCTACCAAAAATTTCATTGCCAGCAATGAGTTAATTTATATCTATATCTATATAATATAAAGCTACAACCCGACTGACATTTTTCAAAAAATAGGCAGAGGGGGTTTTTGCGGGTGGCAGTGTTTGGTGTGGTCGTATAGAGTTTGGTCCTGCGACCCCGGATAGATCAGACCGTCGGTCTACCGGTTCCGGGTAAAAAAATGTTGGACGGCCTGGCCAAACGGCTCGAGTTAGCCGGGGAGTGTTCGACCAAATGTCATAGAGGACCCTGGGCAGTTTTTGACGCCGCCATTTTTTTTTCAAAATGGCCGACTTTTTTTTTTGACGATTTTTCAAGTTTGTGGCAGAGAGCTCAAATTTTGGTCATAGAATCTCCAAGGGGCCTTGATTCGAATGAAATAAAAAAAATTTGAAAAATGCTACAAATGTGGGAAAACTGGCCACTTTTATTTTGTATGGCAACTTTTAAACCGTAAGAGATAGCCGGGGGGTGCTCGACCAAATGTCATACAGGTATTGGAGTAGAAAAAAGTTGCATTAAAAAAAAATCAAAATGGCCGACTTTTTTTTTAAAAAAATTTCAAAATGGTCCTAGCGCGCTGAGATTTGGCACACGGGTGGAAGGTAGCCCCAAGATTTGTATTCTAAAAGAAAATTTTGAAAAATTCAAAATGGCGGCCTTTGAGGGCCAATTGAAATTTGAGTGGAGGTTTTTCTTTTAATTACCATAGCTCCGTAACGGTACAAAGAAGTGAAAAGTGCTCAAACAAATGTTATACAGTCACCCGAGGTCCATCGAATGGCGTTAAAAAAAAATCAAAATGGCCGACTTTTTTTTTTTGAAAAATTTCAAAATGGTCCGAGCGCGCTGAAATTTTGCACACGGGTAGACAGCCACCCCAAGATTAGTATACAAAAAGAAAATTTTGAAAAATTCAAAATGGCGCCCTTTGAAGGCGCCAATTGAAATTTGTATGGAGGTCCTTTTTTTAAATCCCCATAGCTCCGTAACGGTAGGGAAAAGGTTAATAGTGCTTGAACTAATGTTGTACACTTATCTGAGGTCCATCGAATGGCATTTACAAAATTTCAAAATGGCCGACTTTGAAATTTTTTTTTTATTTTCGGTCCGAGCGCGTTCAAATTTGGCACGTGGTAAGAACGGGGGCCAAAAATAGAAATGAGAAAAAAAAAATTTGGAAAAGTCAAAAACGGTGGCGAGAGGGGACAAAGTCAAATTTCCCTACCAGTTTGTATGGAGGTTTTTTTTAAATCCCCATAGCTCCGTAACGGTAGGAAAAAGGTTAATAGTGCTTAAACTAATGTTGTACAGTTATCTGAGGTCCATCGAATGGCATTTACAAAATTTCAAAATGGCCGACTTTGAAATTTATTTTTTTTTATTTTCGGTCCGAGCGCGTTCAAATTTGGCACGTGGTAAGAGCGGGGTCCAAAAATAAAAATGAGAAAAAAATTTTTTTGGAAAAGTCAAAAACGGCGGCGAGAGGGGACAAAGTCAAATTTCCCTACCAGCCTGAGGGAGCGTTCCACAGCCCAACGGTCATTGCTCCGGTCCAAGTTCCGAGCTGCGTACAGACAGTGCTCCCAAGCAAGAAAATATAAGTAAAAAGTGTCTAAAAAGCGACGCGGCGGGCCGGAGGCCGCAGGCCGGAGGTCCAATTTCCCTACAAATCCTACAATCCCCACAGTAACTACGCGGAGGACCGAAGGCCCGGAGCGTGTCTGACAGGCCCCCAAGTACGCGAAGGCCGCAGGCCGAGCTGCGGGCAGAGTGCTCCCAAGCACGCGAAGGCCGCAGGCCGAGCTGCGTGCAGACTGTGCTCCCAAGAAAACAATAACAAAAAGTATCTAAATAAGCGAAGCGGCGGGCCAAAGGCCCGACGCGGAGCTTCGAAACCCAGCGAAGGCCGAAGGCCGAGCTCCGCGTAGGGCCGAAGGCCCGGAGCGTCCCTGATCGGCTCGCCGGCGGACCGGGAAGTTGGAGCTTAAACACGACCCAATAGTAAAAAATATTGGGTCGTGTTTAAGCTCCAACTTACCTACAACTCTCACAGTAACTACGCGGAGGGCCGAAGGCCCGGAGCGTGCCTGAGAGGCTTCCAAGCACGCGAAGGCCGCAGGCCGAGCTGCGGGCAGAGTGCTCCCAAGCACGCGAAGGCCGAGCTGCGTACAGACTGTGCTCCCAAGCAGAACGATAATCAAAGTGTCATAATAAGCTTCGGAACCCAGCGAAGGCCGAAGGCCGAGCTCCGCGTAGGGCCGAAGGCCCGGAGCGTCCCTGATCGGCTCGCCGGCGGACCGGGAAGTTGGAGCTTAAACACGACCCAATAGTAAAAGTGTCTTAGAGAAGCGAAACGACGGGCCGGAGGCCGCAGGCCGCAGGCCCGTCGTGAGCTTCTCAAGACACTTTTACTATTGGGTCGTGTTTAAGCTCCAACTTCCCTTCAACCCCACAGAAACTACGCGGAGGGCCGAAGGCCCGGAGCGTGTCTGAGAGGCTCCCAAGCACGCGAAGGCCGCAGGCCGAGCTGCGGGCAGAGTGCTCCCAAGCACGCGAAGGCCGCAGGCCGAGCTGCGTACAGACTGTGCTCCCAAACAAAACAATAACAAAAAGTATCTAAATAAGCGAAGCGGCGGGCCGAAGGCCCGACGCGGAGCTTCGAAACCAAGCGAAGGCCGAAGGCCGAGCTCCGCGTAGGGCCGAAGGCCCGGGGCGTCCCTGATCGGCTCGCCAGCGGACCGGGAAGTTGGAGCTTAAACACGACCCAATAGTAAAAGTGTCTTAGAGAAGCGAAACGACGGGCCGGAGGCCGCAGGCCGTAGGCCCGTCGTGAGCTTCTCAAGACACTTTTACTATTGGGTTGTGTTTAAGCTCCAACTTCCTTACAACCCCCACAGTAACAACGCGGAGGGCCGAAGGCCCGGAGCGTGTCTGAGAGGCTCCCAAGCACGCGAAGGCCGCAGGCCGAGCTGCGTACAGACTGTGCTCCCAAGCAGAACAATAATTATAAGTGTCATAATAAGCGTAGCGGCGGGCCGAAGGCCCGACGCGAAGCTTCGGAACCGAGCGAAGGCCGAAGGCCGAGCTCCGCGTAGGGCCGAAGGCCCGGAGCGTCCCTGATCGGCTCGCCGGCGGACCGGGAAGTTGGAGCTTAAACACGACCCAATAGTAAAAGTGTCTTAGGGAAGCGAAACGATGGGCCGGAGGCCGCAGGCCGTAGGCCCGTCGTGAGCTTCTTAAGACACTTTTACTATTGAGTCGTGTTTAAGCTCCAACTTCCCTACAACCCCACAGTAACTACGCGGAGGGCCGAAGGCCCGGAGCGTGTCTGATAGGCTCCCAAGCACGCGAGGCCGCAGGCCGAGCTGCGGGCAGAGAGTGCTCCCAAGCAATTAATCAAACAAGCAAAGCAAAAAAACAAAAAAGCATAGCTCAAAAACAAAAAGCATAAGCATAGCTCAAAAACAAAAAGCAAAAGCATAAGCAAAGCACAAAAAGAAAAGCACAAAAGAACACCGCGGGGCCCTCGGGCCCCGCGCACCTTTAAAAAACTAGTTTATATAATATAACTAATATTTGTATCATATTACTACCGGTTTTAGTAACTGCCCCACAGAACTAGATCATCTGTGTATTTGTATGGCGGCAAAGCGTATCAAATTTTGTACTGAAGTTGATACTTGCCCGTGATTTTAAATATGTCTCAGGCCCTTGAGTGTTCATAATTTTTGTGTTGTTGCAATTAAATATCACGTAACGAGGCATTTTTAATGTTTCTGTTGACTTTAACTTACAGAAATTGACGCCCGAAAGCTGCAAGTTGCGATTAAAGACGGACAACGCTGTGGATTTTACTGCTACACCTACTATACGCTAAATAGATACGTTTGCTTGATTTATGGTATATATGATTTCTGTCAAATTATTGGTAACATACTGTGTACTGTTTGATACAAATAAAAGAGTGAGAACGTCCACAATCCTAGTGATGAATTGTCTTGTCGTCAATTACTACCTTCGCCCGCCTCTCGATGTCACGAACAGATATGGTCACAGAAGTAGGTACTAGCCCCGATGCAGAAGAGTTCGTCTAGTAATACAGAAATATTTTGTTTATTCTAATAACGTTTACACATGTAGGTATATCATATATCATATATCGACTCAGTGATGAGAATTGTAATGTAAAGTTTTAAGATAGTTTTTTTTATAAGACAGTGCTACGCCCTTGCAGGGTGACCATGTACCTAATCTATGTTATGTAACACCTCTTATAACCATGGTTTTGCATGAAATAAATGAAATGAAAATGAAAGTACTCGAATGTAGTTTATTTTGATTGAAAAATAAAGTTGCATGTGACTTATATTTATTTCTTGTATTTAGATTTAGTTATACAATACTGCTATATAGAACTAAACTAGATTAGTATTAGTATTAAACATTAATGATTTTTGAACTAAGACATTATTTTTGTACAAAAAAGAGAACCACAAAAAATGGTCTAACTGGACGAAAACATATGCATCGGGGCTAGTATACCTACTTAAGCAGGTACTGCAGGTAGCTCGATTATGATTTCGAATTGGATTTAGAAATAGTACATTACGATACAAGTGCGTAAAAAAGGAAGTTCGAAACGAGTGGCGATAAATTAAAACACGACCGAAGGGTGTTTTAAATCGACACGTGTTACGAATTTCCTTTTCGCACGTGTATCGTACGACGTTTTTCAGTACAGATGAGCCTCCGAAGTTTCGACCTGGCATATAATGAACCACTTCTCGCACTATTGCGTAAAAAAAACACCATCTGTACTGAAAATGTTATTTTTTGGCGTACGTATTATGTAGACCGAAGCTAGATGATGGTTTTCTTCTTTCTTCTCCACAGCTTCTGAGGTTTTTATTATGAAATAGAACTATGGAAACGGATTAAATCGCGTACCTATAATGAATTTACGATTCATCCCGACGTTTCGAACACTTTACAGCATTCGTGGTCAACGGGTGACTCCTTTTAACGGCTAACTCACGTCGGGATGAATTGTAAATTCATTATACGCGATTTTATCCGTTTCCATAGTTTTATTTCATGAGTAACTATCGCGGTAACCGAAGACAATATTAGGCTTTTACTAGTTTATTTTTCGCTAGGCGACAATATTGAGGCGCCGCGCCTTTCTGATAGCCTGATAGAAAACTTCAAAATCAACCAATCAAATAAATGTCATATGACAATGTTTGCTGGATAAATATTTAAATTTGCTGTAAAAAAACCTGGTCTCAGTATAGCCGCCTAGCAAAAAAAAACGATTCAAAATACCCTCATTAAGTGCCTATTCCGGGAAGTTCATGAGGAAGGTCGCTAGGTCGAAATAATTTCAATTATAGTAATATCTAGGTAGAGAAATGGGGACAATGTTTTCATTGAAATTCAACGTCATGCTCCACGGCAGCGCCACCTTAGCTTTGATGAACATAAACATATGGGAAAATATCTATATAAAGTCTATAAAATTCTAGACTAGTTAAAAAAATATCTATGTTTCTAGTTTCGTCGTGAGCTCTTATACATTGTGGCGCTGCTGTAGAGCATACTCCACAGCAGCGCCACCATAAAATATCAATTACTGCATATGGTACAGGCACGTATATGGCTTCAAATAATTCTATAACAATTCAATATTGACCTTGCTTACGAAATCCCTACTTTTATTTTGCAAGTAGGAAAGTACGATGCTACAAATATTTTAAAACAAATAATTATCGCAGCGCCTTAATAAAAAATAAAGGCAAATACACTAACAATTTTGCCGAGATTTTCAATAAGGCGCTGCGATAATTATTTCTTACAAAAGGTTTGTGGCATCGTATTTTCCTAAATGGTAAATAAAAGTAGGGATTTCGTAAGCAAGATCAATATAGAATTGTTATAGAATTATTTGAAGCCATATACGTGCCTGTACCATATGCAGTAATTGATATTTTATGGTGGCGCTGCTGTGGAGTATGCTCTACAGCAGCGCCACAATGTATAAGAGCTCACGACGAAACTAGATACATAGAATTTTTTTTAACTAGTCTAGAATTTTATAGACTTTATATAGATATTTTTCCATATGTTTATGTTCATCAAAGCTAAGGTGGCGCTGCCGTGGAGCATGACGTGAAATTCAGCCGTAGCTCACATATTTTCTTACTAAGCACATACACATACACATACAATACATATTATCACGCCTGTATCCCATAAATGGGTAGGCAGAGCACATGAACTACTCAAGTTTCAGTGCCACTCTTGGCAAAAAGGGGTTGAAAGAAAACGAAAATTGTGACATACTAAGCATATTTAAAAATTTGGAATAAACTATCAAATATAAAATACCTAAGTATTCTTGGGCGTTCTGTAGACCGTTTCTTTGCAGCAATATGACGCGCCGCCTGCGTGGATTTATCGCGGTCCCCGTTCCGGCGTGAGACCGTCTTCCACGCGGGTAGTAAGGACTATTCAGATTTAGGCTGGTTGTCGCGATCCGCACCGGACTACCTATATAATATAGTATAGGCTACTTGCCTCCTAGTCAAATCAGCTTCTTTTTAAGAACTGTCTAAACGAATTTCAACGTCTTGCTAATTAGGAATTAATATGAAATCGACTTGCGTGACGTCACGGTCAACTCAGTTACTTTATATATTTCTACCTGACTTATTAAATAGAAATTGGATTTAAAAATAACTTCTATCCATGTTTTTCTTACATTTATCCGATGCTTTATTTCGTGCATGGTGTAAAATATTTTATTTTAAGTACAGTCAAGTTCCTTATTAAGTTCAGGTATATACATAGCCAAATACACAAACGCTCATGATAATATCGTTATCGTAGCTAGCTATCTCTATCACTTTTCCGTATTGGCGCGACAAAACCAGACTGCGTTTTGATCGGCGTCTAGCGTCCACGGTTATCATTTTGGCTAGGCTGGCTGCGTTTTCACATTATTTGATCTTATATCGGATGTAGGACCATAACCCATACATTGAAGCCGCCATCTTTAATGTTTGCCTTTGAAATCCTTCCGACATCCGAAATCGGATCGGATAATGTGGAAACGCAAGCAACATCAACTTCGCTCCATGCGGTCGGTCCGCGTGACTAAAACCAGCTCTCATCTCAAACGGTATTGATGACAAATTATCATTGATTTAATAGTATGTACATACTTAGATAAAATTAACTACTTTAAAACCAATTAATGTTGCCATATAAGAAATGATTTATTATCCAATTACTGACTAATGTAACTAAAAAAGTAATAAACGAAATGACAGTTATAAAAAGTAATATTTTAAAAGCCTTAAGAGGTTATAGTATATAATCCATCAGAATAAAGACACTGGCTCTGTGCCATGTCTCGAGTTACCCTCAAATGCGCATTGAGACGTCATGGGCACTAATCTCTAGCGGAATAAATAACGGTTTAAAATGCATAATAATGTGGTTCAAAATAACTGTGATATATACTAAATATACTAACTATAACTTAGAAACTATATTCCAATAAGAGGGTAAAAATTACATCATTGTCACCTTGAAAATAAGATAAGTGAGGCAGCGCCTGATAGTTGAAGAATTTTGCTCAAAAAATGTAATTGCCTTGAAGTTTTTCTCAGGCGCTATACAAATTACTTATTTTATTTCAAAAATTTGGTTTTTTTACGCCAAAACTAGCCAGTAGTAATGACTAAATAAAATGAATAAAACAAAATATTATAAATCGTTTTGTACTTTTATAATTTAAATTATAATTATGGTAGATTTTTTTTTGTAATTTATGTGAAATTTTGCCTCTTATCTTGAATTAAGTATATATATCATTTTAATATCATTATATGTTTCGAATTGGCCTCCCAACTTTTCTGTTAGTATTCGACTCGCTTCCAAATGTCATCACATGCACCGGAAGGCGTCGAGAGGCGCTCGGGTACCGGAAGTGCAGCTGTCAGGCCGAGAATGTATAATTTTAAAATTTTGTACAACTGTGATATTTGCAAGGGCACTTGCAACAAGAAGAATTGGTTTAAAACATTATTCTAGTTGCTAGTTGTAAAATTATTATCTTAATTGTTTTTGGTGTAATATTAATATGTATTTCATATACTTCTACTTTTATTTCTTTGACACTTGGAGAGCCTTTATGCCTCCAAATTTTATCACTAGGTATTGTTTTCTTTCACAGACTGAAGGGTTTCTTTCCCCTAACTTTATCTATTAACCAATGAGACTATACTTTTTTAAGAAAATCTTAGAGACCTTTTACGTCTCCAAAATTTTTTTATGAAATAAAATTTTAAAATCTTTTTTTTATTTAAATATCATTCTAATGTCAGTAAACGTTTCGAATTGGCCTCCCAACTTTTCTGTTAGTATTCGACTCGCTTCCAAATGTCATCACATGCACCGGAAGGCCTCTAGAGGCGCTCGGAAACCGGAAGTGCCGCTGTCAGGCCGAGAATGTATAATTTTAAAATTTCATACCACTAGTATTTCTGTGATATGACTTGAAGCAAGAATAGGGAACTTGACTGTTCTTAAAATAAAATAGTACATACAACGCACGAAATAAAGCATCAGATAATTATAATTAAATAAATATTGGGACACTCTTAGTCCCTTACACAGATCAGCAAGTCGTCTGAATTCGTTTTGACAGTCCTTAAAAAGAAGCTGATTTGACCACGAGGCAAGTCCTATTACTAAAATGTTTTTGTAACCTCTTTGTTGGTTTAAAAATGTAATGCAGTGAATTTTTTTTTATTATTGTGGCATAATGTATATTCTAAGCATTCTAACAGTTAAGATACATGAAACTCTGTGTTTTTTTTTTTTTTTTTTAGTATGAATAGGTAGATGTTTGACCACGATCACACCTGATGGTAAGTGATGAACTGATGATGCGGTCTACGGTGGAATTGAAGTTCTTAAACTTAAATAATTAAATAAACAATCTTTGATAATTATACCTTAAAACAATATATTCTTGATATTATCTCGGCAAATATTAGGCGACAGGTTACCATGCTATAAGCATCGTTTTAAATATAATAATTTAATGAGCCAAATTAAATAAAAATTAAAAAAAGCGAAAATGATTATTCTAAGCTAAAGGCTCGGCCTAGTTTGGGAACCACTGTTTTGTAATGTTTTTTGCCTCAATAAACAATTTTCATTTTTCATTTCATTTCATTATAGTATGTAGCTATATAATTTAATAAACATTCAGGATTTGAGGATTTCAAACAGATGAGACGATTCTTTGTCTGAGAAGACTGAGAAGGGATGGAATAGTTTTTTACCTGAACCTAAGTAAGGGGGAGATAAATTTCTGGTGCAATTATGTTTGTGTTAATAATTAAATAGGCCCTTTATTCATTTGTTACATTACACATACATTACACGTGTTTCTATTTACAGTTAGTTTTATGAATCCCTATGGTGGTAAAGGTCTTTTTTTTACCCTAGCGGCAAGTACGTGCGACTTTCGTTTCGGAGGTCGCGGGTTCGAACACTTCGAACCCCGGCTCGCACCAATGACTTTTTTGGAATTTATGTGCGAAATGTCATTTCATATTTGCCAGTCGTTTTACGGTGAAGGAAAACATCGCGAGGAAACCGGACTAATTCCAATAAGGTCTAGTTTACCCTTCGGGTTGGAAGGTCAGATGGCAGTCGCTTTCGTAAAAACTAGTGCCTACGCCAAATCTTGGGATTAGTTGTCAAAGGGGACCCCAGGCTCCCATGAACCGTGTCCAATTAATGCCGGGATAACCTAAGGAGGATAATGAATTAAATAGGCATTAACAAAACTCCAATAATACCCCTATTTATTCAAGAAAAGCCTTCACCGGACTAATCAAATTGTCCATTGAAATTACTCTCGCGTTCGCTCCCGATCAAATCACGCCCGTAAACCCCACACAGTTATTTCTTAAAACACTTCCACAGCACTTTGTCCTTTAATAGAGTATAAAAAACCCATTCCCTTCATTTTATGTCTTCCTGAGTAAATATATTTGAAATCGAAGCAATTTTAGGACAAAATCTTAGATTGCTTTCAATCCCAATCAAATCTCCCCACACCCGATCCATTGCTCGCTAAACATCAAACTATCTCTTACATTCTCAAACATAAGCAGCAATGTATGTTGCTCACAACGATGTCATTGCTTTAGTTGCTAAGGCAGGTAGCCGCTACCTTGTAATATATTTTTTCCCGCTAGTCATTTGTCTGCGGCACGCAGGTTTTTGCACACATTAGACGTCTTAAAAAGGGCATTTACACAACCACCACAATACTGAATCTGCCGCAAGAGGCGCCACTGTCTATGGAACTCAGCTTAAGCGGCCATGTTGTATTAAACCTGCTTACCGTCAAGCGAAGTTTTACCCTTAGCCAAAACCAGTGTAAAATTGCTCTTTGATTCCTTTACAAAACATACGAGTTTACCAAGGTTTACCTTACGCTGGTTTTTCCGTATTTTCGACTAACATACGTCCTTGCAAGTGCTGTGAATATGCAGAACGAAAATCATGAAGTTTCCTCATTCATCCACCTGTGCGTTAATGTTGGTTTTGGCCACGAGAGAGGAAAATAAGCGATTGTTTCGCGCACGTCTGAGCCGGCATAATGTATGGCACTTCTTGCCGATGGGAAAAAGTGTTCCAGTAATTTTATGAGCTTGGCTCATTAGGCGATAAGCCCGGTTGCGTAGGGCTGGATGGCAGCCATTATTTGTGCTCATAATTTATGTTTTGGGTTAAGATTTTGTATAATATTCTTGCTACTTGATACCATTATTGGAATTAATTTACAGGCGTATTCTAATTTTAATGAACGCCAAAAACAAGGTAGATGGGTATTCCCTACATGCACGACTTACGAGTGTGCTAGGGGTTTTTCTATACACTAAATTGGTTCAAGCGATTGCCGCTAGCAATTTAAATTCGTACGTCTTTATGATAATCAAAACATTGTATAGGCAATATGATATACCTACTTATGTCGGATCTTTTAGTGTCAAAAGTGACGCTCTTAATTGATGAAATATAACTATTAATATCTACTGACAAATGGTCCATATTATCGTATCCAGATCCAAATTCTGGTGGTAACTAATACATCGTTGTCATGTAATTTTATATTGTTACTTAAATATCATACACTCAGGAGTAGTACCATTAGATTGCAATACAGCGCGGGAATGCTGCCTGCGTGATGGGCACCTTGCCGAGAAGCCAGGGCTTAGACTTTTAGGTATTTTTATTTTTTAGATAGGTTTAGTTTTAGTTTTCTAAGTCTAGTATAATTTTAACAGTATAATTTGTAGTATGTATTTCTTTCTAATAATAAAGAAAGTTCGATCCACACGTTGGGGTTGGAATGAAAAAAAAAAAAAAAAAAAAAAATAGATTGATATAAAAATGGATAAAAAAAATTATAAACAATACAAATGAAAAATACTACCTTATGACAAGACCTAATTCTAGTTGTGGATCAAGTATTTATGACAATAGGCTAGTTTCCTACTAGTCAAATCAGCGTCTATTTAAGAACTGTCAAAACGATTTGCTATTATGGAATTACTACGGAATACTGAGGAGTGACGTCACGGTCAATTCATTTACTTTATATCTTTCTCTTTGACTTATTAAATAAAAATTAAGTTTAAACATAACTACTGTCCATATTTTTCATCTTATTATGTGGTGCTTTATTTCGTGCACTGCATAAAATATTTTATTTGAAGTATAGCAAACTAGCCTATTGTGGGCATCTACATTTAAAAGAGGTAAAATAAATAAAACATAAATTGAATGCGGCTTATTTTATTTTTTATTTATTATTTTTATTTTATTTCAAAACAAATTACACAGTATTACAGTGAGACACTAAGGCACTGTGCAATGCATAAAACATCATACTATATTGTTAATACTTAGTGTAATAACGTTAACATAATAAACTTAATAACTAACTGAAGACACCCGATCATCCATCGCTTCGCATAACCTCAGACATTCATCACATAAGACCTTCCATCTACTGGCAAAAACGTCACAGTCAGGTGCTGATTTGAGAAGCGCATTAAGGTACTTCAAAACGCGAACTAAGGGCGAGTTCCTGTACGCTACAGTGCGCGCTTTGGGAACTGCTAGCAAGTCACGAGTACGCGGCCTAAAATTGAATAGCGTTTTAGACTGAGGGGGTACCAGAAGACGTACCAGTTGCGAGACCAGCTGCGGACAGTCTGAATCTCCACGTATTATTCGGCATGCCCCGGTCACAAGAGCATAATTACGCCTCACTTCCAGGGAGTTAAAACCTAGAGTGCCGAGCAGAAATTTTGTCGGGTAAAGGAAAGGATAAAGCCCATAAATTTTCTTATATAAAAATCTCAAAAAAGCCTTTTGGATTTTCTCCAGAAGCAAGATGTACGTGACCTCGTGGGGGTTCCACACTACAGACGCTGCCTCCAGTTTGCTCCTAACCAGAGCAGTGTAAATAAGTTTAATCACGACGGGATTATCAAATTCCCTGGCGTTACGGATGACAAAACCCAATCTACGATAGCAGTCGGTAGCTAAGGCTTTTATGTGAGCATGAAAATTGAGGTTTTGGTCAAAAGTGACACCCAGGTCCTTTACAGTATCAACACGTTTCAATAGATCCGTTCCAAGCCGGTAAGTGAAAGATAAGGGGCTACGTGCTCGACTAAAGGACATCACAGAGCACTTCTCAGGGTGAAATAGCAGCCTATTAGTGATACTCCATTCAAAGATCCGATTAATATCGTCTTGGAGAGACTCGAAGTCAGATAGTTGCTGCAGGCCATAAAAAAGTTTTAGGTAATCAGCGTAAAGGAGACATTGGGCATTTCTAACGACTGAGGACAAGTCATTGATTATGACGCCGAACAGTAGAGGGCCTAGAATTGAACCCTGGCTCACTCCGGAGCGAGTGAGATAGGGGTCAGAAACGAAGCATCCGTGCTGCACATATTGTTGCCTGTCGCGTAGATAACTGGCAAAAAACTTAAGTAGTTTAGGAGAAAAACCAATGATACATAACTTTCTCAGTAGTATGTCGTTATCTACGCGATCAAAGGCTTTCCTAAAATCGAAATACAGCACGTCAACCTGTATACCCCCATCTAAATGCTCAGACACAGAGTCAACCAGGGTTAAAAGGTTTGTCTCAACTGACCGCCTAGGCCTAAAGCCATGTTGTGAGTCACAGAGATATGGCTTTATTTGAGAGTGTACAAGATTGTTTACGATTGATTCGAATAATTTAGCAATCGAGGACAGAATCGCAATTGGACGATAATTTTCAACCTTGGCCGTATCGCCCGATTTAGGGATCGGCCGAACCCGTGTTAATTTCCACTGGTTCGGATACTCCCCAGTGCGCAGAGCAAGGTTAAAAATATGAGATAGCGGCTGTACTAGCCGATCTTTGCAACCCTTGAGTATATAAGCCGGAATCGTAAACTAGAACTTTCCTTTGCTAATCCGCGAATAGATAACGTGCAAGTCAATCAGTGCTAACCTACACCACCACCACCACCACCACCACCACCACCACCACCTGCACGTTATCTATTCGCGGATTAGCAAAGGAAAGTTCTAGTTTACGATTAACATGGATTTCCGCAAAGTAACGCCTGATTCCATCGATTATATAAGCCGGAACGGCATCCGGACCTAAGGCGCTTTGAGGTTTAAGACGCGCTATGCCTGATTCAATATCTTTAGTGGATATAGAGTCTATGTGAATTAAGTTAGCAGAGGTCGTCCCATCTTGCTCAGTAGTCTTAGTGTGGTCAAGTAAAGGTACGTCAGGGAGGAAAACACTCGAGAAAAAGTTTGCAAAAGCCTGAGCAGCATCTGCATTCTCATAAGATTTTCCATCAAAAGACACCCGGTTCTCAAACCCACCTTTGGATTTAAGGTTGTTTATGTGTTGCCAGAAAGCTTGAGGATTACCTGAGATATTAATCTGAATTCTGCTAACGTAATTATCATAAGCTCCAGATATTCTAGATTTTACATCAGCCCTAAGTTTAGAGAATCTGGCATAATCCTCCCTGACACCAGTGCGTTTCCACATGCGGTGAAGCGAAGCTTTGCGTTTAATGTCCTTAATAAGATCAGATGTAAACCAAATAGGATACTGTCTACTGGGTTTGCTAGACCTTGTTTTCCTAGGTATACACGTATCGAAAATTCTGTATATCAAATTGTAAAACAAGTCTACAGCAGTATTGACATTTTGGGCTTCAAGAACGTCTACCCAAGACGCGTTTGCAATCAATTGAGCAAAAAGTTCGTAATTGCCTTTAGAAAAATTCCAATCGCGCGTCGTATCAAGGTTACTGGGGGCGATCTTTAGAGGAATGCCTACGGTTTTTCTGAGCGGGATAGAAATTTCAAGGGGTGGATGATAAGAGTCGGCATATTATGGGACTAGACCACCATCAGGGGCCTCACAAACTACTACACTATGAACGCGCTCTCGCACTAGCACCACATCTAACACTCCCCCATGCGAATTTAATACTTCATTCATTTCAACAAAACCACAGACTGTAGTAAAATAACAATAATAGCTCAGGACATTAGTCGAGGCATATTTAGGATTAAGGTTTAGGTCACCGACAAGAATGAGCGGACCAATAGAGTCAATGAAAGATTCTATTTTCTGAAAAAACGACATGTACACCTTTTCGGAAGAGGTAGGTGGAATGTATACGGCACACAGATAAAAAAGTGTATCACTTATCACAAAAGAAGTCCACAGGTCCTCCCCGTCAGCAGTTTCAAACTCCCGCCTCCGTTTTAAGCTTATACCTGGCCTCGCAGCAACCAGTACTCCTCCTCCCTGTCGACCGGTGGCACGATCACGGCGTAGTATACTCCAAGCATCTCCCACTAGCTCGGGGTCCTCTGCAGATGCCGACAACCAGGATTCCGTGGCGACGACTATATCACTTTCGTGAGCAAGAATACAGTGCTTAAAAAACTTTAACTTGGTATTGAGACCTCTAACATTTTGATAGGTAATGGTCACAGTGGGGCCGTCAGTTGGCGCTTGTGGTTCTTTTGGTTTCCTTAGCTTGCTTTCGAAAAAACCACATCTTTACCCTTGCATTATCAGGCCATACTTCCGCGGATATACAAACATCTAAAGGTAGAGGAGCTTCACGTTTCTCACTGATAAGATCAGCACTTAAAACAGTAGCTAGGGATGGTGATGCAGTAGGGGCAATAGTAGATCCTTCTAAAGGTAGAGGAGCTTCACGTTTCTCTCTGGCCCCTTGCCCTGGTGATGGTAAAGACCAACCCATTAAAGTGTGTTTGCTGATAAGATCAGCACTTAAAACAGTAGCTAGGGATGGCGATGCAGTAGGGGCAATAGTAGATCCTTCTAAAGGTAGAGGAGCTTCACGTTTCTCCCTGGCCCCTGGCCCAGGTGATGGTAAAGACCAACCCATTAAAGTGTGTTTGCTGATAAGATCAGCACTTAAAACAGAGGCAATCGATGGTGATGCAGTAGGAGCGATAGTAGTCGAGGCAATAGCAGCGTCTGAAGGAATTATATCTTCCCTCTTTGATCTAATTCCTTGGTCGGGCTGTATTAAAGATCCCATTAGAGGATATTTCCGTTTCTCTTCATTAATTATCTGATATTCTGATGATGGAGCTTCGCGCAGAGAATCGGGTGCTGATTGAGGTAGTGCGAAGCCATTTTGATGGTGTAGCTGGATCTGGTCGGCGCTCAGCATGGCTGGTTTTGCTGATAATGTGGCTGGTTCCAACCCGGTTGGGTAGGCCTGAATGGCCAGCGCCAGGCTGGCGAAGATCTGTAATGAGTAATTATTTATTAGTATTTCTTATTAGAACATTTGAATCTTATACTTACTTAAGTCTTAAAGAAGCAAAAATGGAAGTGATCGTCTATAGAATCTTCAGAGCCAGCAAAATGTATAAATGGGTACTTTTGCAGCTATCTTTAATACGTTTACTGTCTTTTACTTTTATTCTCACAGTTCACTTTCAAATTCATATTAATAAGGAATGTCCACGATAAAAAGTGGTCATACATAACATGATAAATCTTTCTTCCTGAATGCACATTTTGAAGCAATTTTATATTTTGATAAATCTATATACATAAAACTATATAATAATTAAAGCTATTCCTTATAATGCTTTAGTGTGTCTGAGGTTTCGCCGAATGTATACCATCAAGCATTTCATTTCTTGTACAGCGTTTTTTAACAAACTTCACACGCTTCCTAGCACAATTTTATAAATACTTATATTATTATAAGCTGTTTTACACACATTAGAATGACATCTTAGCAAAAAAAAAATACTTTTTGAAACTCATTACGACTTTTGGGAGTCAGGAAGACTTTCTACTCCAAGCACTGACAGTTGTTTTTGTATGGAGAGTCAAAAAGTGTCAAAAAGTCGAATTCAGCAAAGTTAGAAAATCTCAGTACTTTCTTAATCTGATTACAATCAGGGTATAATAATTGGGTATATTTTGACTACTATAATTAAACATTAAAAAATATATTTGTCAGGAAAACTTAGTAAAGACTGCAAGAAGACACTGTACAAAAAAATATTGTTATCATGAGATACATACTGCTAAAATTCATAGGCCACCTAAAGTTTATAATTTGTTTGTATTTTTATAATGTATTAGTTTGATATCTACAAATTATTTGATAAACATGCTGCTTATAAATTCTCATTGTATCAAAAGATTTACCATGTTATATATGACCACTTTTTATCGTGGACAGTCTTTAAATGTAGCAGTGTCCTGTTTTACCACGGTGACATTGTCCTCGGACACTGGTACATTTTGTGCTCATTTCGCGATCAATAAGTAATATTGGTACTCAGTATCAATATTTACTTATTGGACGGCTAATGAACAATCGAACATCGAACTTTCACTGTCGGGCGACAATGGTCACTATTCTTAAATCAAAATCAAATCAAAAAATCAAAAATTATTTATTTGTGAAACGTACATACTACATGATACGGGGGATGGAGCCACCCGGTAAGCAAATAAATGCCTGTGTTGGGAGGCACCGCTCTTCCCTTAATATTATGAATTATACATTTTGTAGAAGGTATAATTATTTTATGTATATAAACTAAATAAGATCAGCTAGAACCTAAACATAATAGTATTTAAACATGTGGGTATATAAGTACAAAACATTATGATATAATAACAATTCAATACTTAAAACACTATCAACTCAAGGTACATGCGTGTATGCGCGCGCGCGCGTGTGTGTGTGTGTGTGTGTGTGTGTGTGTGTGTGTGTGTGTGTGTGTGTGTGCGTGCGTGCGTGCGTGCGTGCGTGCGTGCGTGCGTGCGTGCGTGCGTGCGTGCGTGCGTGCGTGCGTGCGTGCGTGCGTGCGTGCGTGCGTGCGTGCGTGCGTGCGTGCGTGCGTGCGTGCGTGCGTGCGTGCGTGCGTGCGTGCGTGCGTGCGTGTGTGTGTGTGTGTGTGAGTGTGTGCTTCCTAGTATGGCGGTCGTAACATATCCTCCGTATCTTCATACGTCTTACTTTTCTTGGTGATAAGCGATTTATATTCGTGATATGATTTTGAGTGAATGTCAAGTTCTCTGTTGATTTTATTATAGAGGTATGAGGATTTTGTATTAAATTGTGAGCTTGCAAAGTATGTGCGAGTATGTGAAGTCATTGCTACGTTAATTATATTTCTTTTAGTTTTATATTTAGGATTATATGGTAGTAACTTGTGTTTCTTAAGCGTTGATTGTAAGATAAACAGTTTTCGGACAGAAAGAAGACCGCTGATCTGGTATAAACGTTCAGTAGAAAATTGTCTCTTCTTAAAATACATGATCTTTATGAGAGCACGTTGACAGCGTTCAAGGTATATAAAGCGGCTTTTCGCTGCATTACCCCAAATCGGTATACAATACACTAGGACAGATTGCACCAGGGATATATATATTTCATTTAATATATTGCGAGATTTTGCCTGTGTGTTGTTACCTGGTACAATGTGTCTCAGTGTCATAAATATCCAAAGCAGCTTCCTAACCCTAGTAATGACTTGGTCAAGGTGAGAATACCATTTCAGATGCTGGTCTACATTTACACCTAAGTTTACACTTAACACTTTTACACTTAAGTATTTTATTTCAGTTACCTTTTCAATAGTGGGGCAGGTACATAACGACGTAGTACAGTAAGAAAGGTGGCACGAATGAATTTTAAGATTCATCGGCATCGGCTGCGTGAAATTGGTAATGCTGAAGCACATATATTTAGTCTTGTCGGTGTTTAACGTGAGTAAATTTGTTTTAAGCCATTTTGATATCTGGGCCATTCCCAGCTCTGTAATAATTTTCAACTCTTCCCACGAGTCTCCATTGAAAACAACGGCGGTGTCGTCTGCGTAAGAGAAGATACTTGCATTTGGGATGATAATGTCGCAGAGGTCGTTAATATAGACCAAAAATAACGTTGGACCCAACACGCTTCCTTGAGGTACTCCATATAGGACGTCCTCATCTGTACTAACATAATCACCCAGTTTAACGCGTTGCTTTCTACCCCATAGGTAATCCTTAAAAAGTAAGAGCGGTGTCCCCCTTACACCTTTCTTTTCTAACTTCTTCAAAAGAATGGGAAAAGAGACCGTGTCAAAGGCTTTTCTTAGGTCTAAGAAGACAGCTAAACTCTTCTTGTTGTTGTCAAGTTGTTCTACAACTAATGTGCTGAGAGTGGTTATAGCGTCTTCTGTAGACCTTCCTCTTCTAAAGCCGAACTGCGATGTCGATAGGAGGTTAAATTTATCTAGGTAGTTTAGCAGTCTAGTATTTAATACCTTTTCAAGAATTTTTGATATGACCGGTAAAACTGAAATTGGCCTATAGTTAGTGATGTTACTCTTATCTCCGTTTTTATACACAGGTGTGATTGTAGATTTTTTTAGAGACTTGGGGAAGACTCCTAATTTAAAACTCAGGTTCACTAAGTGAGTTATGATCGGAACCACTTCTTTGGAAACGTATTTTAGAAATTTTGTGGGTATATTGTCCCATCCAGGTGCACTGTTACTTTTTAGACTTGTTAGGATATTAGAAATTTCGTCATCATTAGTGGGCAGTAGCACAAAAGACCCGGGGTGAGAGGGAATATTTGTGAGAGAAGAGTTTATGTCACTTTGTGGGTCAGGCGTTATTTGTTCAGCAAGCTCTTTTCCAATGTTTGCAAAATATGAATTTATGTAATTTGCCGATTCAGTAAACGTGGTTTTGATATTCAGAAGTTCTGCATTTAATTTGTTAGATTTATTAGTATAGGTTAATGTTTTTATGTTTTTCCAAAGTTTTTTATTATCATGTAAAGATTTTTCTAGTAGTTCCCTTTCGTATTTTATTTTTAACTTTTTAATGAGTTTGTTGCAAAAATTCCTGTACCGAGTATATGTTAATTTTAAGACCATATTAGAAGGATCACTCCGAACTTTACATTGTAATTTATTTCGGTTACGTATGCAGCGTAGTATCCCTGCCGTGATCCAGGGTTTTATAATACGACCCTTACTAGGTATTTCGGTTGTTTTAGTGTTAGTTTGTATAGAGTCGCTTAACATTATGTATCAGACGGTCGGTTACAATATCAGGATTATCACAGAAAATTAATTCAGATAGGTTTTTTTCCTGCAAATATTTACGCGCATTTTCAAAATTTATTGTGGTTTTAATATTATTCTGAACAGATTGATTTTTTAATTTAGCTATAGATAGAAAAGTTGTAAAATGATCGGTAGTAGTAGTTTTTACGATGGCTATAGTAGAGAAAAATTTTATTTTATTTATTTTGAGAATAAAATGATCTAAGCAATTTTTTTCTCTTGTTGGTCTCGTGTGACCAGCAAGCAGTCCAAACAACGATAGAGTATTTAAGTAGTAAATCCTGTTTTTAAATTCATGCGAGGGTTCTACAGGTTTAGGTTTTATATTAATGTTTATATCGCCAGTAATTATAACGTTAGTGTTTAGAGAACACGATTCTAATTTTTTAACGAGTCTATAAAAGGTTCTGCATTTGAATTAGACGGAGATCGGTATATACATAGAATCGTGTTACCCAGCACATCGAGACGAAGACATGATGCTTGACATAGATAAACTTCGTGCACGTTGTGTTTTATTGAACTTTTGATAAATACTACCACCCCGTCGTTTTGGTTAAGATGGCATGTTGTGTAATAAGAGTCGTAATACTGGAGCTGGGGTAAAGGTTTATTAGCATTTAACCTGCATTCTGTGAGTGTTATTATATCAGGTTTTAATGATAGCTCAGAAAGTGTCAACATAAAATCGTCAAAATTACTATAGATACTACGTATGTTTTGAGATATTATCGTGAAGTCATTTATATTCTATAAGCGACAGACATACTATAAGACCAATAGTAAAAGTACGCCGCGCGGTATATGTTTAAGCGAATGAAAATGAACGAGATTTTTTTCTCAGCCGCTTACAAACATGTGTTGCGTACGTACACGGCGCGCACACATACATAACGCGCGACGTACGCTTGTTAGAAGTGACACTGCTGGTCTTACTGATCTTATAAAGTGAAAGAAAGTAAGAGTTAGGTCTTCTACTGTACCACAGAACTATCAAAATTCACTATTGTTTGAAATATCACAAGACAATTTAACTGTCACTCAAATCATTAAATTCAACTTTAAAACAAAAATACAACCGATAATGACTATTTAATTAAAACATAACTTACCAAGAGGCGATCCATGATTGTCGCCTGTCGTGATGCGCCCGCGCTTATATATGTCGCTAATGAGTTTATTTTACTAATGAGAATGTGCGTTATCGTTGGTGATGAACGAACATTGCTCTTGGAGACTTATCTGATCAAGTTATTGTTAGGGTCCTACTGGGACTTATAAATAATAACGCGGACTGTATCAAAATAGGCTGGTTTATTCCGCCTTAATTACAGCTTAAAATCCCGGCCAAACAGTTTATAAATTAATTCGGTATTCGTCCGTTGCCGGTGAGGTAGGTAAAGGGCCTGCCGCGATGACGTCGCGATCGCCCGCCGCCCGCGCGTCTCCTCCCGTGCGTATGTCGAGTACTCAACATGCTGCCCGGGTTGAAGTAGTAGAGAAGACTTCAAGAATCTGGAAGGGGACAGATGTTATTGTATGCCCTTCGAATAGTTCCTCTCCTTGTCCTTATTTCAGCCACTCTGCTGATCCCGTCACTGCCTGGGTAGAGCTGAGTTACGCGCCCTAGAGACCATACTAAGGGTGGAAGAGTCCGATCTTTTATAAGGACCAACGATCCGAGTTTTAACTCTTTGCTTGAGGATTGCCACTTCAGCTTTTGCTGCAGTAAACCGACGTACTCAACCGAGAATCGGGACCAGAAATGCTGCCGGATGAGCTGGATTCGTTTGTATCGTTCCAGGCGATTGATGTTCACATCGGACACTTGTGGTTGAGGTATAGACATAAGTGAGCGGCCAATTAAAAAGTGAGAAGGAGTTAAGGCCGTAAAATCAGAAGGATCAGTGGAAAATGGAGTGAGAGGACGACTATTCAACGCTGCTTCAATTTCAGTGAGGCAAGTCGCCATTTCCTCATAAGTGAAGTGTGTAGTTTGTAGCAGACGCTTAAGATGATGCTTTGTAGAGCGAACGGCCGCTTCTGCAAGACCGTTGAAGTGAGGTGTATAAGCAGGTACAAATTTAAATTCGATGCCCTCCTGCGCTACCTGACTTTCGAGATCTGACTCCATCAGGAGTTGTGCCAGTTCATTACAAGCGCCAACGAAATTAGTTCCATTGTCACTTGTAATGGACAATGGTAACCCGCGACGAGAAACGAAACGCTTTAAAGCGGCAATATACGCCTCACTAGAAAGAGCCGTGACGAGCTCGATGTGACAGGCTTTGGTCGAGTTGCAGATGAAGATTGCCAAGAAGGACTTTATAAGCTTGCAGCCTCTACCTTTCCTGTCTGCTATCAACACTGGCCCAGCGTAGTAACAATGTAAAAAAGGGAATTCTAATTGAGTTCGTGTTGAAGGTAACTGCCCCATGATGGGCTGAACTGTGTCATGTTTAAAGCGAAGACATCGTACACATTTATTTACGGTGTTTTTCGCAAGATTTGTGCCACCTAATGGCCAATAAGTTTGCTTTATAGTTCCTAGTAGGAGTCGGGGCGGGGCATGCAAACATTTGATATGATAATGTCTAAATATGATTTTTGTTAAGTGGTGTTTGCTGCATAAAAGAATTGGATGCTTAGTATCATAGCAATAAGGCGAATTATCTAGCCTGCCACCAACTCGCATGATACTATTTGTATCTAAGAAAGGCGTTAATGAAATTAATCTATTTTTGTTAGGTAGTGCCTTGCCAGTTTTTAGAACAGCATATTCGTCAGTGAACATTTCTTGTTGTGCCTTTTGAGTTATAAGAATTAACGCATTTTGAACTTCTTGAACTGAAAGATGACCAGTTAATTTATTGTTCTGATTTTTACAATTATGTATGAATCTTAGTAAATACGCGATAATATTTTGCAAATTTATGAGTCTTGATTTGTCTTGAATTAACTTACAAATACGATCAGTGCTAAAATCATCTACAAGCGCCAAAGAACAGGTAATCAACTCAGGTAGATCATGCTTCGCGTGAGTGTTAGGCATTTTTGGCCATTCAGATTCTGGCTCCAACAGAAATGTCGGACCTGACCACCATAAGGATAAAGCGCTGATTTGGTCAGCCTTCACCCCACGAGAAACAAGATCCGCCGGATTGTCCTTCGACGGTATGTAGCTCCACGTGTGACCTGCAGTGCTCTCTTGGATCTCGTGGACCCTGTTGCGAATAAAGCTTTTTAAATTATTTGGTGGTGTACTTAACCACCCCAGAACAATAGTAGAGTCACACCAGAATCTACGTTGACTGAATTGAAGAGTCAATGAGCTTACCACTTTGTTACATAGCCTTGCAGCCAACAAAGCCCCACACAATTCAAGTCGAGGTATCGTGGTGGGTTTTATGGGGACTATTTTACTTTTTGAGGTTACAAGATGCACTTGCACCTGACCTGATATATCAATTGAACGAATATATAGACAGGCACCATATGCACGCTCTGAAGCGTCTGAAAAGACGTGGATTTCATGACTCACTGAGTTATCAGCAATCACCCAGCGAGGTACCATTAAATAGTTGAGAAGAGGCAATGTTTTAACAAATGATAACCACATTTCCTTTATTTCCTGCGAGACTTCGTGATCCCATGAACATTTTTCAATCCAAAGTCTCTGCATTACAATCTTTGCCTCCACAATGCAAGGGTTAACTAGGCCTAATGGGTCAAATATTTGGCTAATGACTGAGAGAATGTGCCGTTTTGTGACGATTTCATTAAATTCAATACTGATAGCAAACGACATCATATCAGAGTCACAAATCCAGTTTAGACCTAAGGTTTTTGAAGAACTATTTCTATCGGTACTTGCAATATCTAGAATATTATTTGTCTCTGAATTGGGTGCAATATGTTCAAGAATATACTTATTATTCGATTGAAATTTTCTTAAATTAAATTGCGCTGATTTCAGTGTCGATATGACGCCCTTGCACAACCGAATGGTGTCCTCGATAGTCGACGAACCGCTCAAGTAATCGTCGACATAAAAGTCACGCTCAATCGATTGTTTGACGTCGCTGTCGAGGGCACTAGATCCCAACGAAACCAAACACTTAGTTGCTAGGTACGGTGCCGAAGCTTGCCCAAAGCTGACGGTGTTAAGAGTGTACGTTTTTAAAGGATGTGAGGAATCATATCGCCAAATTATCTGTTGAAGAGAGCGTTGAGAGGGGTGAAGATCAATCGCCCTATACATTTTCTCGACATCACCAGTTACGATATACTTATGCTGTCGGAAACGAAGCAAGATGGAATATAGATCCTCCTGAACTGTTGGTCCAACCATTTGGATCTGGTTAAGGGACACGCCAGAGGTTGAAAGTGCTGACGCGTCGAAAACCGTACGAAGCTTTGTAGTCTGGCTGGACTCACGAAGCACACCGTGATGTGGAAGGTAGTAATTGACCTTGGATTGAAGACAGCCAGCCTCCTTGTTCTCAGTCATGTGACCTAAACGCTCATATTCCCGCATGAAGTCGATGTACCTTTCCTTAAAAATCGGCTCTCGAGTAAACTTACGCTCTAGAGACAGAAAGCGGCACTTTGCCCTTTGAAACGAGTCTCCTAAGACAGCAGGATCTTCTTTCAGCGGCATTGTGACGATAAATCGGCCATCCTCGTTGCGAGTCGTAGTACGGTAGAAATTTTCTTCACAAGCGCGTTCCTCTGGTGACAAAGAGTGCTTAGCTGCGACCGTGTCTAACTCCCAAAAACGAGTTAAGTCTGGGTTTGGCTCCACCTGTGCAAAATTGCAAACTGGAGCAAAAGATGGTGACGCACGATGGGTAAGATCCCTAACCACCAGCCAACCCAGTCTCGTTTCGAACAACTTCGGTAACTTTTCACCTAAATCAATAGAATTGTGACCTAAGACGGACCAAAATACATCAGCCCCAACTAAGATGTCTATATCTGACGATACATTGAAATAAGGGTCAGCCAAAATGATTCCTTTTGGAATTGGAATATGGTCTATATTAAAGTTTGAAGTTGGAATTTTTTCTGTGACATGTTGTAATATGTAACAGTCTACTGTGAAACTGTAATTTTCATAAGACGACATTATTGTAAGGCTGCAAGTCTCTGCAAGGTGTGATTTTTGCTTATTGACTCCAGTCAACGTGGAGCCCATACTACGCCGTGGCAAACCCAGCTTACCGCAGAGTGATTCCGTTACGAAGTGGCAGAAACTTCCGTTGTCAAGAAGCAGCCGAGCCGTATGCACGTTGCCTGCGTTGTCGCGCACCTTCACGATCGCTGTGGACAGGAAAGCATGCGGCGCAGTAGTACATTGCGGTATTTGCGGTACATCATGACCAGATGCAGCGAAGTTACAAATAGCAGAAGTCGTGGGCTCAGAATGAGCCACTGATTCATGCAGATGTAAAAGTGTGTTATGTCTCTGTTTGCAGTATTTACATGACACAAGATTGCAACTTTTTTCTAAGTGCCCAGGCCGTAAACAATTAAGACAGACGTTCGATTCTTTCGCCTTTTGAATACGACTTTCTATAGGAAGGGCTCTGAATGTTTCACAGTTAAAGAGAAAATGAGTTTGATTGCACACGGTACATGTAAATATTTTTTTATTCTGCTTATTGAATGTTTTGTTTGGGGTTTTTTTGTTAGATGAACTACTGTTGTTAGTTGTAACTATACATACATTAGTGCTATTTTTATTTTCAAATTTATGATTTTTACCTTTACTTTCTTGCAAAGTCTCCAACAAGTCTGCCCGGTTGCTAAGGAAAGTAATAAATACTTCTAAGGATGGAGGGTGAGAGAGCGTATTCCGATGCTCCTCCCATGCCCTATGCGTCACACTATCTAATTTTTCCGACATCATATGTATAATTAACGTGTCCCAATGTTCAGTTGGTTCATCCAATGTCGAAAGTGCACGTAGGTTTTTATTTGTAACGTCAATAAGACGTCGAATTGAAGCACAAGATTCACTGTGAATTTGCTCGACGCTAAAAAGTTCCTTAACATGATTATTTACGAGCAACCTTTTGTTATCGTACCTACTGCACAATAACTTCCAAGCAGATGTGTAATTTTCAGATTTAAAATCTAAGTTGTCTATGACAAGTAAGGCACTACCTTTCAAAGACGCGCGAAGATAATGTAACTTATTAATATTATCCATATCGTCCCTGGAATGTATCAATGAGACAAACGTATCTCTAAACTCAAGCCAGTGTTGATAATGTCCTTGAAAAGTAGGCAAATCTATTTTTGGCAATCTAACACAATTAGATTTATGACCACCTGCCTGACAATCCTCGAAACTCGCCACGGATCCCTCGCGTGCAACGCCCAAGGTCGCGGCGGTCAGCGGTCGCGCGCCTAGCAGGTTGCGCGCCCCTGCCACCAGCTCGTGGTACTTTGTTTCGAAATCTTCGCGTTCCGAGTCTGACGATTCCGAAAGCATCTCGATCTCGTCCTGTAATGCGTCGAAGGCGGCGTATAAGGCATCGAATTTATTAAATCTGCTTTCTAAATCTAACAGCTGGACTGTGGTAGGCTTTGTTATAGTGCCAAAATCGTCTAAATAATTACTAAAAATTGTCATTTTGCCCTTTATGCAGCTACGCTTCCTAATATGCTGTTTAAGAGTATCTGCAGCCGACATGGTAAAAAAATAAGCAATCAGATGTTACTCTAATGACCCAGTTTAAATAACTATTTATGATAATTAAGTTCAATTATAGCGTAAGCAACCTTATTGCAATACTAATTAAGGAAAAGTTAAATGCAAGCGCCCAGCTGTGCTTGTTGCTAGCCGGCGATAAGAAGCGTGCGAATCTCGTAAACAAATTCCTTTTATATGGCTACTATTTGACTACTTATTGAATTTTAGCAAATTAAAGCTTATAAGCGCACGAAATAATAGCGAAATAAGATTGCAATTTTATTAAAACTAATACTTATGATGAAATACGAAATAATTCACTGAAATCGATTGCAGTTTTAATATTTTAAATTTAATGGAAAGGAAGCTTTTATAAGGAAAAGATATGGAACGAACTCACGTATGTCTATAAACATCCACAAGTGACTTGTGATCGATGATGTGAAATTCCTTTGTTCTCACGATGACTCGCACTTTCAATGTGATGTTCAAAGTCCGTTGCAATGGAAATTTCCGAATCACACTCTATCTCTGGCGCGCGCAGTTGCTAGGCGAAGTACCCGAGGAGACAATGATGATGAGGAGTCTTTGTTAGGTATCTTCTACAGCTGAAGACCACGTCCGAAGAGCCAGGAGAATTTTGAAGGCCGTCGACCGTTATTCTCGCGAATTAAGACGGTGAGAATCCTAAAGGACCAATGTTAGGGTCCTACTGGGACTTATAAATAATAACGCGGACTGTATCAAAATAGGCTGGTTTATTCCGCCTTAATTACAGCTTAAAATCCCGGCCAAACAGTTTATAAATTAATTCGGTATTCGTCCGTTGCCGGTGAGGTAGGTAAAGGTGAGTGTGTGTGCCGCGCGCTGCTCGCGGGCCTGCCGCGATGACGTCGCGATCGCCCGCCGCCCGCGCGTCTCCTCCCGTGCGTATGTCGAGTACTCAACATTATCGTTAAGAAATAATATTTAACAATAATATTATCTATAATGACTTATAACCGTTTTAAAGAACGGGTGCACGGGACGTACCGTACTAAAATACATACGCCGTGGCTTGCGTGGCCGTGGGCGACGGTCGCGCGATGGTCGAGCGACGGCGATGCGACGCATACGCAATCAAACCTTATCGATATGGAAGTATGAGACGCGACGGCGACGGTCGCGCGACCGTCGCCCACGCAAGACACGGCGTTACTTGCGCCCTTTCTCCAAAATTGTTGTGCCACGCTCTATTTGGGATCGGTCTATGATCACTGACAACCTGACATGACTAGTAAATAATAAGCCTGATATGGTGAGAATATCGTGAGAACCGAGAAGGATAAATCTAGCAAGTATACGCAGAGTGGCACGTTGATTCGATGATCATTGTTCCGATTATCGTTTAGCTTTATTCGAAATTAATGGGATGAAACTATTGTAAATTGTGATATGACTCTATTGTAGTGACAGGTAAATAAATATATATTAATTAGGTTAAATAAATTCACTGAGTGCCATGGTAGGTAAGCTCTAGAAGACTTGTAGTGTGGCTACTCAAATATAAATAACCGAAGTAGGTATTGATGTCAATGACATATCGAAAAAGGCTAAAAGTATCTTGTATCAATTTTATTGTGTCTTCTGTCTTACAGAGAAAATAAGAGACATAATTGGCATGACATTGACAATATTGGTGTCTCGGGTGTCCATGGGCGGCGCTTATCACTTTCCATCAGGCGGACCGCCTGCCCATTTGTCTCTTATCTCATAAAAAAATACTTGTTAGTAAAAATACTAGGCACTTCTAACTCCTATCTAAACAAAAGCCAGTCAAATCTTCGCTGATTGGCACAGGTGCGTCTCGACGGGTCATATAACCGTAATAAGCGTATGCATGATCTCCAGATAATAAGAATACAAATGGGAATACATCGCGAGCACATGGTGCGCGAATATATCACAGTGATGATTTATTTATAAAGATATCTGTCAGACGTGTAGGTCAGATTTTCTGCGGTATTTTTTCTAGTCGGAAAATAAAAAGTTTGGTTATCCTTACTATAGATTCTCGAGTAGTTAAACGTTGATCATTTAAGAGTGTTCTTTAGAATTTTGTGAGCACCTTGGTTGCTTTATTACGTAGGTACCTATACAGCGCGTAAAGCTAATACGAGCGAAACTCTTAACGGTCGTGAGAAATGTAATTAGATTAACCTAAAATTTAAATAAATAATTTATCCATACAAAATAATTTGACCAGCAATATGTAATGTAAACACACTCGCATTAAACTCTCGTTGACAGTATTGCCTGTCATCGCAACTATGTTTACAGTGCCGCTGAGATTTTTCAGAAATTAATTATGTGGTGAAAATTACACGCTGTATTCATAACGGTCATAACTGACAGCCACTGAATAAATTTTAGTAGCCCTAAATAAATTTCTTTTGGTAAGGTTGAAGGAGGCAAAGCAAAAGTGTTACGCCGTGTCTTGCGTGGGCGACGGTCGCGCGACCGTCGCCGTCGCGTCTCATCGCATCGTCTACTTCCATATCGATATGGTTTGATTACGTATGCGTCGCATCGCCGTTGCACGACCATCGCGCGACCGTCGCGCTCGCAAGCCACGGCGTCAGATACAAACAGGTAGGTACATAAACTTATTGGAAAATCCCATACTACAAGCATAAGCTTTTTACTCTATCTCAATTTGTTCCTTTCAGAAACGAACTCTTACTCAACAATATACATAATGTTCTACGAACCTGCAGTCACAGAAGAATAACCACAACTCTCCCAACCTCGTACCTGACACTTCAATCCAAGGTATACGTGACTGTATTGCTTTTGAAATGGCGTCCGTATTCGTATAGCAGTATTATGTTAGATAGGTATGTGTGGAAGTTGTTATGTATTTGCGAATACCTGCATTTTATTCCGTGAAGTGGGCACAGCTGTGAATGTGCTCGAATAGTCATAGGATCTTTGAGATCGCTTGTAGCAGGTTGAGCATTTGAACATTAAGGGGCTACTAAAGGAGCGACTGACAGCTCATAGGCCACGCTTGTCAATTACCTCAGCCCCCGCAAGCACGCACACATAGAAGCGCCGAAATGCGTTCCGCGGAGCAATAGCCCAGCTAAAGCTCCATCTAGCTTCATAAATGTAAACTACAACTATCGGCAGTCAGCCAAAGAAAAATATTTCGGCAAAATGACATTGACAATTTCACGCTTCACAGATGGCGTTGTAACTAATATTGTATTCAATTCATTCGCCCAATGTCAAATAACAAAACGAATGGTTCTTAATGTTTATATCAAAGCTACTATACGTTACTATAGCTTATGGAGTTTTTTCTACACTCCATATTATGCGCCTTAGGAGATTTTGTAGAGACAGCTATAATATCTATATTAACGAATTATTCTTGGGTATAGGTTTAAGTAGTTTATTTAACCCCTCTTACAAATAACATTTCCTTGCTACCTAGGTATCTAAATCGCGTTGTATTTTTTTTATTGTTTTGCAATACTTACTTTACTTACCCTTTGGAATATACCATACGTTCTGCAACACTGCTAGCCCCGTGATGTAGGTAAGTGCGTTTTCACATTATCCTATCCGAAATCACATGTAGGACCGATATCCCATATATTTACGCCGTCATCTTTAAATTTTTCCTTGTACTTCTTTCCTACATATATCCGATGTCAGATTGGATAATGTGAAAACGCACTACGTACCTACAGCGAGTCACTAGCCCCGCAATTCCCGTTTAGTTTGTACATTTGGATCAAGTCTCTGATTTGGATAAAAATTGGTAGGCTGATAGTCCATGATGCTGAGCAAGATTCACTAGGTTTCCCAAAATGTCCTAGATTGACTGTAAGAAACTTTCCTTTTTTGTTACCGAAAATGCATAGAAATCTGGTAACAACAAAGGAAGGTTCTTGCTCAGCATCACTGGACTCTATCAGCATACCAATTTTTATCCAAATCGGAGACGTGATCCAACTGTACAAACTTAATGGGAATTGCACAGCCGGCCTCTTCACCATTTTTTAGTTCTATTTTTCACACCCGTGGCGCAGCAGCTACCAGTAGGCCTAGCACATGATGGCCGCGAGAGTATGTCGCCGCGAGATAGATGCCACGTCTTCTTCTAACTGTATTAATGACATAAGGACGGGTAGTCTATCTCGCGGCGACATACTCTCGCGGCCATCATGTGCTAGGCCTACAGATCTTGCTATGCCACTATGCGAATACAGGTGATGCTATACGGAAACGGTCTAAGGAAACCTCTAGATTTGAAATTAATGAAAATTGGCGTAATTTACAGATTTTGCAAGAAAAAAACACTTCATTTTAATAACTGTCAAAATTAATTTTCTGAACTTTTTGCTGATATTAATATGAAATTGAGTCTCACTCAATTGTTCTAAAATGATCAATGGACTCTATTGTCAAATTAAAGGTGACAGCTAGTAACTAGAGTTGCCAAAAGCAACTGAGTAGCTACTGACGCCACGGCCAACTCATTTATTTACTTTACATATTTTTATCAGACTTAATAAAATTTTAATTCAAAATGTTCATGTTTCTCGAACAGTTGTCCCTTATGTTTTATTTCTGAATGGTATATAGTACCTACATTACGATACAAGTGCAGAAACTCGTGTCGAATTTTTGACAGCTTGTTTAGGATTTCCTCTTCGCACGTGTATCGTACGATGTTTTTCAGTGCCTACCCTACATATGACCCTTTGAAATTTCGACCTGACAGAAATAGCCTGGTATGCGAACTTGTTCTGAAAAACACCATACATGTAAGAACTGAAATAGTAGGTACATTATTAACATTTGGCATTTTCGCGAGAATAATCACCAAAAATATTTTTTCTAAGGTAGGTAAAATTTATGGTTTTCCTACTCAGAATCACGAGCCCTTTCGATACATACATACATACATACAATCACGCCTGTATCCCATAAAGAGGTAGGCAGAACACATGAAACTACTAAAGCTTCAGTGCCACTCTTGGCAAATAAGGGGTTGAAAGAAAACGAAACTGTGACATTGCAGTGACAGGTTGCCAGCCTCTCGCCTACGCCACAATTTAACCCATATCCCATAGTCGCCTTCTACGACACCCACGGGAAGAAAGGGGGTGGTGAAATTCTTAACCCGTCACCACACAGGTCCTTTCGATCTGGGGCAAAAAACAAGAAATAAAAAAATGGTCCCGAAATTTTCTATTATTTCGCATACTATTCACTTTGTAACCGCAGCACAAAGTGTTTGAAAAATGGTAACGAAGTGGGAAAAATTAATTTTTTTTTGCAAATTCAACAAGCTGCAAATTCCACTTCATGCCAATTGAAATTTAAGAAAATTCATCTTTAGGTATGCAAATTCGTCTATTTAACACAACATGCTGCAAATACTTTTTTTTTTTGCAAATGCAACATTTCAGAAATTCAACTTCTGGCTGGACACCACCTCAACTCACTGGCACCTCAGATCAGATACTACGCGAAGACCAATCAACATAGACTTACTTTAGATTATAATTATATTGTCTTCGGTTAGGACGATAGTTATTTATTACTCATGAAATAAAACTAGCTTTTAATGTCGTCGTCGGAAAACATCAGGATATATTTATAAGTAAATTAATTATACGCGATTTAATCTCTTTTCATTCTTAGAAAGAACGTTGAGTTTGCGGTCCCTTCATTGTTACACGGATCCGAATTAGGGTCCATGTAATGAACGTCCGTGTACCCGTGTTACGTCGTATGTCCAAATTCATGGAATTTAATTTTAAAATGAATATTGCTAATCACAACAATAAATTGCTGTAATATTTAAAAAAAAAGATGATAATTGCTTATTATTAACAATAAATATGGCAGGGATGGAACTTGGCAGGAAGAAGAAGTAATAGCTTGTATAATTAATTAATTATGCAATCATGCGCTTATTGTTATTATTTTTTAATGTAAGGTACAGCGGGGCAAATCTCGACTGGGGGCAAATGTAACTGGTCTATTTTTTTCATGTTTTACAATGCTTGAATTATTAATTAGAGTGTCCACTGGGGGCGATACGGGATTTTGTCACTAAAATACCGGTTGAAAATAAGAATTTTCTGAATTCGAACGCGTGAGACTCAAAAGCCGGCCCGCCAGTGGATCTATGTAGAACTCATCATCATGTATGTAATAAATAAACGTTTCTTAGAAATAAACAGATTTTTTTTATCATAATATAAAATGGATCAGTTACAATTTCCCCCCAGTCAAGATTTGCCTCTCTGTACCTTACCTGGTACTATGATTATAACAGATATACCCATTTTAGACTAGCGGTCCCGTATGGTATCACTTAAATTCATTTGATTGAATTGATTGAAGTCTGTGTGTCTTGTAATTCGATAAAAGCTACTAACATTACGTACACTTTGTTTTATTGTAAATTATTAATTTTCTGTATTTACATTACAATTAGGGAACAAATCAAATTATTTTATTGAATATTTTTCGATTTGTTTTTTTTATTTTTTCAAGTAGTCACACTAGTTCACACTACTATATTAATTATAAATTTAAATAGATATCATACACGAAAGAAAAAACGACAGGGCCCACCAGGGGCCACTGGTGGCTGAGCCGGGAATCGAACCCGGGTCTTCAGCTTATGCGGCTAACGTCCTTACCACTAGACCACTCGCCCGCCCCCGGGTGGCGCCCCCGGCTATATTTAAATTTTATTTAAATTTATAATTTCTTTATTTACATTAATTATCGCCTAGCCAACTTACTCCGAAGATGGGGTAAGTTAACTAAGAGTCTGGAGTTTAGAAAATCGAATAGATACGTGTTATAATTGCATATTTGCATTATTTGCATATTATTTATTAATACTTGCGTCAAAAATAAAGGGTTTAGAGACCCGAATAGTTCTTCTATCTGTAACAACAATTATTTTCATTAAATTGATTCAAACATCAAAGATATATGAGCTGAAGCCAAAAGTTAGTCAACTATCCCCGGTCTCCCCTAACCTACTTTTTAGGGTTCCGTAGTCAACTAGGAACCCTTATAGTTTCGCCATGTCTGTCTGTCCGTCCGTCCGTCCGTCCGCGGATAATCTCAGTAACCGTTAGCACTAGAAAGCTGAAATTTGGTACCAATATGTATATCAATCACGCCAACAAAGTACAAAAATAAAAAATGGAAAAAAAATGTTTTATTAGGGTACCCCCCCCCCCTACATGTAAAGTGGGGGCTGATATTTTTTTTCATTCTAACCCCAACGTGTGATATATTGTTGGATAGGTATTTAAAAATAAATTAGGGTTTACTAAGATCGTTTTTTGATAATATTAATATTTTCGGAAATAATCGCTCCTAAAGGAAAAAAAAGTGCGTCCCCCCCCTCTAACTTTTGAACCATATGTTTAAAAAATATGAAAAAAATCACAAAAGTACAACTTTATAAAGACTTTCTAGGAAAATTATTTTGAACTTGATAGGTTCAGTAGTTTTTGAGAAAAATACGAAAAACTACGGAACCCTACACTGAGCGTGGCCCGACACGCTCTTGGCCGGTTTTTATTAAATGTAGTCTAACATGTCTACCTATTACATATTATTATGTTGAAAAGGTCTGTTTGTTAATAAATACTTATAACAGATTTTTATAGTATTTTCTTACTTTTAACAGATTTTTATAGTATTTTTTTACTTGTACTATTATATATTCTGTGCTTTTACCTCTGTGCGAGGCTAGCGGTCTCATATGGTACTAGCAATCATTCCAAAAACCGAAGGTCACACATTTTTTTACTCAAATATTGTTACCTTTAGTCAAATAAACCATAGATATATTTAAAGAACTACAAACATTGGATTTAACAAAAAACACTCACTCAATGGGGCTAAGTATCTTGATTGTGTACACTTATGAGGACACCGTGAATCAATATACATTTTAAATAAAGAATAACGATTAAATGGCGGTATGGTCTCAGTCGTTGGAGGTATACATACAGTACCTGTACAAGATAAAATATACTACTGTGTATAATGTATAATACAAACTATGCCAAGCATAACCAAATAAGGATGTAATTCTGAAAATAAGTGATTGAAATAAACAATTTGGTAGTTATGTTGTTTTATTTTATATGTATTCAAGGAGATGAAGAATACAGGTATGCTATGTGCAAATTTCTTTTTTGATGATTTTTAATTGCAAGAATCCATTTGACCTCAATGGTCTGGAATCCAATTAAAATCGTAGGCAAGCTCGGGTGCCAAGTAAATGATATTATAAGATTAGGAATAATAGGAATGCATCCTTAAAATTAACGTAACTAAGAAAACACCGTGTAGAATATTCATATGTCTTGAGAGAATCTGTATCTCTCTCAGTTTTTCTCACTCAGAAGGTGGATCTTCAACACGTCTCGGGTAGTCCGGCGGTTCCTCTTTCTGCAGCCAAGATGAAAGCGAAACCTTGTCCTGATTGTTGACATTTAACTGAAAGTTTAAAGAAATTTAGTAGGTAGTAAAATCACGTTTTTAAAACAAAGATGTCAAATCAGGTAAACAGCTGAATATAAAAAAATCTCTTTAATCGAACTGAAAGAGAGAGAGGCTTTATAACAACAAAAATAGGGTGTGAAATTATTGAAGAATTCGATACGACTGGACGATAATTTCAAGAACAGAGAGGATTGAGGCCCAAATTAATAAGTAGTTATGACTTATGAATGCTAATTGTTACCAGAACTGGTTTCAGACAATACGTATGTTGTCCCATAAACATAGTAAAAAATCTAGGTATTAGGAACCCTTTTACTCAAAAACTGTCCGTAGTTGAAGCTGTAGACAGATCCTTAGTCATTAACATATTATCTTCATCAATTTTCACAGCTAGGTAGTACCTATCTAGTACGTATAGAGTACCTATCTCTGCTGACATTAGAATCCCCTTAGTCAAAGTCCAATCCATCAGAAAGGTATTAATTTTGTTTATTATTTTAAGCCAAGCTCAGTTTAGTCAAGACTAATTTAAAACTGTAAATTAAACATAAACGCACTGGCTAGCTCAAACTAACGTACAAGGTAAATCAACTGATGATTATTTTATTTTACATTTTGTCAGAGTTTCGTTTCCTTTCAACCCCTTATTTGCCAAGTCTGGCATAGAAACATGAGTAGTTTCATGCGCTCTGCCTACCTCTTTATGGGATACAGGCTGATTGTATGTATATTTGTAAATATTATTTTATGTAAACTTTATTGCACAATTCATTAAAAAAGTACAAAATTCGAACTTATTTACTGACAAGTTTTATGTGATAGATCAGTAAAAAACCTGAAGCTGTAAAAACAACCTAACAAAACCATCATATTTAGAATAAAACTGATGTAATATAAAACAAAATTAAAGTTTTTGAAATATAGAACGTTAACTAAGGTTTTTTTAGCAAAGTTATTTTTTAATCTTTAGTATAGTATGATTTAGGGGAGTGTACAAGTTTGTAATGGGGTGGCAACGCGCATGTGACACTCTTTGAGTTGCAGGCGTCCATAGGTTACGGTGACCGCTTTCCATCAGGCGGATCGTATGCTTGCACAGAGAACCTCCTATAGAGTGGCAGTCTTGTATATTTGGTTCGCGATACGAGTCACCAGTGTTTGGGGTGCGAGGAGCGGGCGGGGAATGTGTTAAGCGCGCTGTGATTGGCCGTTTCAAGGACGGCGGGCAGTCGCGCCAGATGAAAAGGGACAGAAGTATGACTGTCCCTCTACTGACGCGTAAGTGGCCAATGTAAGTTGACCTATGCCGGCTCTGAATAAATTATAAATATGACTTATTTGTGGAATGTAATGCCGTCTGTTTTTAAATTTGAGCTTCTTGTTACCTTTCCACACCATTTCACACTACAGGTGGACATCTTTAAGGCATCAAAATACCCTTTTACAATTTTTTTGTGCGAAAAACACGCGCTGCTTTCGGGTCTGTTACTTGGTCGATACTGATCGGGCACGGCGAGTGCCCGCGCTTATATCAGTGCAAATACTAGGAAGGCTGGCCACCGCGAGTCGTCTTGTAATAGATGTCTATAGGGGTTGGTCTGTGTATGCTTGTTTGCCACCGACATAGTATAAAAAAATAAATAAAAAAAACCTAAATTATTTAGTTAAATTGATAACCAAGGTACAAATTTTGTTTAGTTTTTTTTTATATTGTGAGATGTGTATCATAACCTAGAGGAACTACACTGTTCAGTTTTATAAATAGTGGCTAAAAATTAGTGGAAATTAATATATGAAATAAAAGTTTATCATAATACAGACTTAGGTATATACCTACGCTTACTTTGTACCTTATGCTCGTTTAGCATGTCGTGTACTGGATATAATGAACTAATAAATATTATGCATTATTTGTATAAAATCCTTTAACTGATGGTATCTGAAATAAAAACTTAGGTACACAATAAATATAGACTAACTTAAAAATAACCAAATAATCCACCAAAATGAATTCCCACGGGAAGTACGAGTAATTAGTCAACTATGCCTATTACATCAATATTACTCGCTAAATTCTTTGGCCAAGGAATGGACCAAGCCTAGGGTTTCCTAGTACTATCGAAGAGGACCTTCTTTATATATTATCTGAAGTAACTCTCTAACTTCACCATACCCGTCCAGTCTACTACATATTAGTAATTATCAATCCTTCTAAGTAGTACTAGTACCTATCAAATACCAGAAGCGATGTTATGCCTTATCGTATACTCCTTATGCTAAGAAATGATGATGGTTACACACGCGTCGTCCTGTAGAAACAAACCCATTCGTTGTTTGTGAAATTTCTTAAAAATATTTATTAACATGTAAATATTTGTCTCTTAACTATTTAAAAACGCACTATAGAATAAATAGCTTTTTGGTTTTTCACCGGGAAAGTTGCCCAGAGATTCCTTGTACTTACTTACTTACTTTTACAGACATGATTTATGTTTTAGTTATGATGATGACGGTTAATGCAGTACAAGGATATTTTCCATACCATCTTCGATTCCTATTTCTATATACCTCTATATAGAAATAAAAACCGGCCAAGTGCGAGTCGGGCTCGCGCACAAAGGGTTCCGTAGCAGCAAATATAATAAACCAATAACTTAACCAAAATTACAGTTAAATCAACCTATCTCAAAAACTATAAGAGATACTTTGATCAAACCAAAAATCGTTGAAAGAGTTAATTAGCATGCATCACCTCTATTTTTTTTAGAATTTTATACCCCGTAGTTATAAAAATAGAGGGGGGGGGACATACTTTTTACGACTTTGAGAGCTGATATCTCAAAAACCGTTCACTTTAAGAAAAATGTTTTTTAGAAAACTTTATATCATTTTAAAAGACCTTTCCATTGATACCCCACACGGGTATGTACATCGAAAAAAAATTTTCATCCCTCAGTTACATGTATGGGGGCCCCACCCCCAATTCTTTTTTTTACTATTTAGTGTCATAATTTTGTAGCGGTTCATACAACACATATTCCCATCAAATTTCATCACTGTAGTACTTATAGTTTCCGAGTAAATCGGCTGTGACAGACGGACAGACGGACAGACGGACAGACGGACAGACGGACATGACGAAACTATAAGGGTTCCGTTTTTGCCATTTTGGCTACGGAACCCTAAAAAATGGAGTAGGTATATATAATTGGTCGCTTATCTACCTAACAAATAAATAAAAAGTGGTAACGGTTCGGGAATCAGCAGATATCACATACGTCAGTATATCACAGGTCGATATTCGAGTCTCTACACTTTTTATTGCATTTTTCTAAACACTCTCTCATCCGTCACTATCCGATGACATTACGGCGCTTTTTAGTGGCAAGGACGAACCTGTTCAGTCGGACCTGATTACAGTCTTCTAATCACATGTAAAAGCTACCACATAAGTACCATTCTTTAACACATGAGCTTCTTCTACTCCATGCTTTTAACATTGTGCTTAAAACTATAAACTTAAAACTATACATACATACACACAACATACATACAATCACGCCTGTATCCCATGAAGGGGTAGGCAGAGCACATAAAACTACTCAACTTCTCTACTTAAAACTATGTGTATATTAAAAGACGTAGTACCTTGAAGTTTCTGGGCCTTATAGTATTGTTCGAAAATAAATGAATATTCTATTTCGGAACACCTGAACCTTGCAAAAAAAATTTACCGGATTATCAAATGAAAGTAAGAAAACTAATTAACGTTTGCCTCCTAGATAGTTATGATTACCAAGACCTGTTCTCTGTCAAAAGAAAAAGGTACCCGTTCTAAATGTCTGCTTGTGTATTCGTGTAGTCCCGGCAGTGCTAAGTTGCCGAGGTACCGAACCCGTCCTTTACAGAATGATTTACATTCCTCACTGTTATAAAATTAAAAACGCATCCATTCTACTGTACGTAGAAAGCAAACTGGACTGTACTTAGAATCCGTGAATCCGGACATATTAAACTTGGGTACCCGGACCTTGATAACACGGACCTAGCCACAAATCCGGATTTATATAACACTACATAAAAGCGAGCCAGGCACCTCATATACGAAACGCACATGCGACTGCGATCGATACTGAAGAAATAATAAACTTTAATGTTTAGAGACACATGAAATGATGACGACCGGTCTGGCCTAGCGCGTAGTGACCCTGCTACGCCGCGGTCCCGGGTTCGAATCCCGGTAAGGGCATTTATTTGTGTAATGAACACAGATATTTGTTCCTGAGTCATGGATGTTTTCTATGTATATATTTATATAATTAAGTATATCGTCGTCGCCTAGCACCCATAGTACAAGCTTTGCTTAGTTTGGGGCCAGGTTGATCTGTGTAAGGTATCCCCCAATATTTATTATTTATTTATTTATTTACATACACACAAACGCATAAATGAGCAAATCCCTAACATGAGCTATGTGTCACTGAAGGGCTCCTAATCGGATCATCATCAGCAGTTCTTTCATCAATCTCTTAACACGAGCTATGCGTTTTTGAGGAGTTCCGTTCTGATCATCATCAGTTCCACTTCGTCAAATGTAAGTCCTTGTCCTTATTCATAATCCAAAACATTAGAGAGACTTTGGTGATAATACAAAAGTCACTACAAGTGTGCCGTTCAAATTTGAGAAGTTCCCTTGATCTTTCATGGATTGGTATCCAAAGGAGATCACCAAAACTCCAGCATGATCGAAATCTGACTTGAAACCTCAAAGTGCTTAAAAAACTTAACGCGTTAAATTCGTCGTTGAAGAGTTCCGCTCTGATCATCATAAACTGTTCCACTTCACCATATGTGACTGTTTTGAATGGAAATGCATGATGTTCTAATAAAACACAAAAATCACTATATATTATGCGCCTTTCAGACTTTAGGAGTTTTCTCGATTTCTCCAGAATCCAATTATCAGAACTGGCTTTCAAAAATATGTACATACACTAAAAAAAAATCGAAACCTGTCTACTTAGTAACAAACATCAAACATTACACACGAATTGATAAATGATAACCTCCTCGAAATTTGGAAGTTGGTTAAAACACAAGTTTTTAAAATTGATAATTAAAACTAGGTACCTTATATTATTTAAATTACCTTTTACAATTTTTTTTATACCACGTCGGCGGCAGGTAAGAGGAAAAGAGGTCACCGGAAACTTTGGACACCTGCAACTCAAGGGGTGTCACATGCGCGTTGCCGACCCATTAGAAACTAAGTACACTCCTTTTTTGAAGAATCCATACTGTAGTTCATCGGAAATACCAAAACTATGCTTTATTTCGTGCTACCCTAATAAGGAATTCTGGTAGTGATCGCATACATCGATAAGACAGCCTGTTGCTGCCTTTATTTTCAATGTAATTCTGTTATTAAATTTGTAAACCTGTTATCTTTGTGGGGCAATAAAGAAGATTAACTTATTTACTTACTTAAAAAGTAAAGTAGTGTGGAAGTGCGTTTTTACATTATCCGATCCGATATCGGATGTAGGAAAGATTTCAAAATAAAAAAATCAAAGATGGTGGCGTAAATATACGGGACATGGGATGGGTCCGACATCCGATATCGGAACGGATGATGTGAAAACGCAATACTAAGAGAAACTATGTAAGAGACATAGAGTCATCGAGTATTTTGCCGAACACGCAGAAAATAGACGGGCCGAACCGCACCAGAAAGGTTCCTTTTGTGCCTATGTTTGGTATGAAACCCTAAAAAAGAGAAAGCCAATTCTTAGGTTTATTTTACAGTTCTGGATTAAGCTTGAGTTTAGCTATATATAAACAATAATAATAACATTTGTCGGACACTATCCCGGTGAGTCACTCGGGCACATTGCACAGACATGACCTCATAACTAGGATAATTCACCAGCAGTTAGTATTTTCCATACAATCTTGTGGACCGCGAAGTACCGTACTACAAGTAGGTACTTACTACTTACCTGCGCCAGTTCTCGAAAATGGACGAGATACTTGGTTGATTCGACGATCATCGTCGTTTCGGCGAACGATCTCATAGGCAAAAGTGAGCGACACTCGCTAGGGGTGAGATGCAGAAGGCGGTACTCCTGTACACGGCGCGTAGGTCGGTCACCTATGGGCCCTGCCTGCCCCGCTGCTGGATGTATTTAAAAAATAACCATGTACCTGGAGTCTGTCTTTTCCCTTTCTTATACCATTGTTTTTGTATCTTTTGTATTTTTAGCATAAGCTACAGAAAATATTTTGACATACCAACGTCAACGAGTTTTAATCACAGACAACCGCAGAACAGAAAGATCACTGCACAGACCATACAGGTTGTTTGATAGCGAAGTACGTACTAAGTAGAAAATATCAAAGAATTATAGCAGAGAACGACATAATTACTTATGTTTTAATAGCCAAGCCGAAACGGCAGATTTAACCTTTTAAAATTGTACTGAAACACATCCAACTTATCAGTACGTATAAAACCATGAGTCGTTTATGTAAATGGCCTTGGAGATGATGAAATGAGAAAATGAGCCAAATAAATATCTGTAAGTACTCCTCACACTAATAAATACCCTTGGCGGGATTCGAACAAGGGACATCAGCTTTAGCAGGCCGGCAGGGCCAGTCCAATCCAATATGTACAAGGATTTCACTCCAGAGTTGTGGGTTCAAATCCCGTTGCGTGGCCAACCAACTTAAACATTGTAATTTTTTTTATTGCAATATCTATTTTTATTTCTCAATGAATGTATTTTTTTATTTTTGTTTTATTTTATTTCACTTATAATTGTGTAAATTATGTACAACACACAAAACAACATTGTATACATTAGGTTAGGCTCCCTCAGAAAATGTTTTCTTCTTTTGAAGATGAATTAATATTAATTTCTTTATTTTATAATTTTTTTGGTATAATAAGAAAGAAAAAAAAAAAAAAGTAGAAATTTCGAAATAAAATGGAAAAAAATCACCTAGAAGTTAGCATATTTAGCTGATGGCTGGTACCACAGGGCCACGGACACATTATCGTTCCTGTCGAAATTTCATAGCATCTTGTAACTCAAATAGTATAGAGTTTGACGTAGCTTTGGCAATACGCACACATGCGTATATATAATAAATATACAAAATGAACGTAGTTTATGGAAAAGGATCTAACCCACAAACATTGCCAATAGAATTTAAACTTTCTGACAATAACAATAGTCATTCATTTCAATGGCAATTTTATGGAGATAAATCCTTTTCGCTAAACTACGTCCAAATTTTCGTAATTATAAATTGTCAAAAACGCTGCGCGATTTGACATAGGTCTTGCCTCCTCGAGGCCCGCCGGCCGTCTGACATTTTTGACAATAAGGACACATGTATACGATTGACGTATGAAAGAAAGAGAAACGAAACCGCATAAAATGGCCGTTTTCTGTTGAATTCATGATATCGTAAATGATGATAAATCTTTGTATATACGATAATAAAAAATATTTCCTTCTACGAGAGACTAGATAATTTGGAAACCTTCACTTTAAAGTAGGTTAGACTGATTAAAGTTGCATATTTTTTTCACAATGTTAGTTAAACGAAAAATTAAGGCCTTACTTTGGATTAAATTTCTATCGAGAAAATTGTAAGCATTCGTGTTTCGAGCTGTACAAAAATTTCAATCATATAGTCAAGATATACATATCCAAAAATCAGATCTCTAGGTTTCCGGGGCTAAGCACACCAGTGAATCTAAAATCCTAATATTTATCGATGCATGGCCTTAAATTTGTACTTTATGTGACAATAGTTGCCGTCAATTTAGTAAAGCTAGGGAGTTTTATTTGAAAATGTATTGTAACGCGTATCTTTTTAGATATCATTTTTTATTTGTAGTTAAGTAGTATAAGTTTTTATTTGTAAGATTTTTAGTATAGGTAAGTGTTTAGTTGTAAGTTTTTACTATGTTGTTGTTTTGATGATAATTTATGAGATTTACATTGTGATTCTAATATAATAGTTAACATCTCAGAACATATAATACTAAAGAGCAGACCAGCCGCCGGCAGACGTGTGCAGTTGTTAACTCATTGAACATACAGTTTGTCATTGTTCATAACTCTGGAAAAATAAACGATCAGAAACGTCAGATTAAATGTAAAATAATGTATTAAATGATAGGATGTACGCAGATAGGTGGACAAGAATCGCTACCACGTGGAAGGGCCCTAGTGGCAAGAAGAGAAATGGCAGACCCAACACAAGATGGTCGGACGACCTGTGCAAAATGGCCTACGATTGGCCAACTGTAGCAAAAACCAGAGACGGCTAGCTCTGGAGGAGGCCTTTACCCGAAAGGGGTCCAACCCAAATTAGTTTGTAAGTAGGTATTTTCTTTTTATTTAAGAGAATATTGTATTGTAATTTTTGGTTCGGAATGAAAAGGTTTTTTATTTTTTCCCCTCACTAGCTCGGAAACACGTGTTTTGTCCTTTAATACCAGCGGGTAAAAACGCATTTTATCCACTAGTGGGTAAAGTAGTTTGACCTTGAATAAAGTCAAATTAACTGCTTTAAAATTGATAAAAGTAGGTGAATCTAGTAAAAAAGATGATTTACCACCTGTGGAACTACTGGAAGCAGTGATAAACGCATTTTTGCGTTGTAGTTTCCTCGCTATACTGAGGGGAAAAGTTTTGTGTTACACTCGGGTGCAAATGTATTTTACTTCTCGTGTGTTAAAAAACTCGCAAGTTCAGGATTCTATTCTCGAACCACTCGCTTCGCTCGTGGTTCAATTATAGGATCCTTTCACTTGCTCGTTTTTCAATTCCACACTCGGCGTTAAAATACAACTTTGCCCCCTTGTATAACAAATAACTATTAATGTGTTATATCGCGGCAGACCCATCAATTTATGCATATACTAAATACTGCATCTTTTAGGTGATAAAATAAACTAAAATATGCAAGAAACATTATCGGAAAAGATTTAAAAGCGTATTTAAATCTATCGGCAATTCCGTCAGCGAATACATTTTAAATCCTAGAAACTCAATCCAATACTTCGCTTTAGATACCAAAGTAAATTTTAGACGAATGTTTTCACGCTCACATCGGCTGTGGGAGTGTTTCATAAATATTTGAGAACATGAGTGCGCCACGTTTTGCTTTTTATTCGTAAAAAATGTCCAAATACAACTACCACTAAAACACTGACTCCACCAGACTAAAAAACACAACACAAATTTTTTTACGAACTTTTATTCTGCAGCTTAAAACTGTATGTATTTTTTTACTCTGTGGCAATAGTAGATAAGTTTGCGCGATAGCAGAGCTTCATCAATCAACAGTCAATATGAAAGTAGTTCCATTTAAAGGAGCCGTAGGATACCGTGGATAAATGAGCTAGACGTGTCATATTTGTCAACGTCGCGGGAACATTGGCTCGGCATTTGTCGGCAAATTTGTCGGAATTTGTTTCCTATTTCCCATGTGCGTATCTTGTTCGAATTTACACATGCCGTATTTGGCAATGTGCAAAGATGTATATTGAAGACGATTTAGATAAACGAAGTCTAAAAAGGTACTTACATACCTCCGAAATATAAAGGGTCTTATTTAAAAATATTTTAAGCGGGTTACTCACGTATTAAGTCGATATAGCGTTCGACATGTTTCGGTTCAATTTCGAGAACCTTTCTCAAGAGTAGCGACCCCGCCTTTACATGTCGAGAGCGCGACGCATACTCCAACATGTAAAGGCGGGGTCGCTACTCTTGAGAAAGGTTCTCGAAATTGAACCGAAACATGTCGAACGCTATATCGACTTAATACGTGAGTAACCCGCTCAAAATATTTTTAAATATGTATGAGTCTCACGGGAGTTTTATAGTTATAAAGGGTCTGCCTGAAAACCAGCGTTGTAGTTAATATGCTGCAACATTATACTGATTGAAGGTCCTGTTCAACACACATGGAATGAATAATTTAATCTCACATTTGTAACTCAGAAAATGAGTTACAAATGTGAGATTAAATTATGTATTAAAGATGTTTAAATCTAAATTTAAGTTTTAACCTCAGTGAGGGCAGCGTCAGCAGCAGAGGCGGCCGAGAAACTGAAGGTAGGAAAGTACAGCGGTCTCGGCGCCGAATATCCAATATTCATGAAACATGGCTAAGAACACTCCCGACTAACTCATCTTTCAGAGAAAAAAAAACTAACTCTAAATCGGTTCATCCGTTCGGGAGCTACGATGCCACAGACAAACACACACACAGACAGACAGACAGACAGACAGACAGACAGACAGACACGTCAAACTTATAACACCCCTTCGTTTTTGCGTCGGGGGTTAAAAAGAGCAGGCTGGAGGAAAGCGAATTCCAAAATGATATAACTACAGATAACCTTCTAGTCTTAGACATTTGACCTAAGAAAAAAATGAAATAATATAGTTGAGTGCACGGAGTGTAGCCGCCGCGAGCATACCTATATGCCTGAAGACGGGTCTCCTAAATGACCCGAAACATGTCGCAATCCCCGGTCTACCCTATCTTTTAACTGAGTTGTTCAGAATGAACATTTTTTATCAACATATGGTTCAATATCCCATTCGGTGTCGAGGCCCTTGGCCCGTGGGGCCCTGGCGCTCTAAGTCTCTTCAAGGACCTGTCGAGGAGACTAAGAGACGCCACCGGAGACCGAAGAGCTGGCAGCTTCCTCGCTCAGCGTATTAGCTTGACAATCCAGCGAGGAAATGCTGCCAGCGTCTTTGGTACTATAATATTATTTCAAAATCGTACAAACGACATCTGGTACAAAATTGTAGCTTTTGAATTTAAGTTTTTTATGTCAACAAATATAATGTAACACTTTTTGTAAATGGGATGTTGAATAAAACTTTTCTATCTATGTATATGTATATTTATATCTATATGTCTATGTCTAAACAAAAATGTGTGCTCGTTTGTGCAGATTTGGTTGATACTCGGCACGGTCTGTATCTGTAGCCACATCAGACGTCTGTCTGAGTGTCACTGACACTTGACAGTGACAATTCTGTGCCTATTTCGGGGTCGATAAATAAACATTACTCAACGTCAATATTTCGTTGATAAACAGGCAATGAACGGCGCAGAGTCACTTTCGGGCGACAATTGTCACTGTGGTAAAACAGGCCACTGATTACAAAGTACTATTTCATCATGATCAGACTGAGTATCAAATAGAGATATGACCGGACTGAAGTGATTTCTAGTTTATATAAACTACCGAACAGATTTGAATCAAGAATAACTTAATTTCACTAAGAATAGATAGATAGATAAATAACTTTATTCGTATCCACAACACAACATATAAAGGCTTACAATAAACAGGAAATAATAAATGTGAGTACACCGCTTAACTTAACTAACCAAAGAAAAAAGAAACAAAATTATAAAGAAACATGTGTCGTGGTACAAAAGGCGCTGGCTCAGCGTTGTGATGTGGCAAGCCACATCGCTGGTATTCTGCCAGTACCTTAGAAAATAAGTAATTAAATTAAATTAAAAACACCTAAGTGGGATAACGATGGGATACCCAAATTTTTCGTCAACAATTTATTTATTTTACAATTGAAAAATTAAGTACTCCTGGCCCATACTATAGTATTTTTTGTAAAAATAGACGTTATTATAAGAGTGTTAATTCGGACCTCCGATTTCTGTAGATTTTGAATAACTCTTTTGATCTGAGTTAAACAAATTATAAAGTGACAAACTTTTTTAAATTTTAAGTAGAAAACCATAATAAGTTCAAGATATTATTCCTCTTAAAAATACTAATTAGTCTTCAAATTATGATTCTAGTTTAAAAGTATAATAGCGTTAATTGTTAGAAGTTAATTAGTTCTTAATTAGTTTTGTTTTTAATAGCTACATAACAACTGTAACGGTAATCAATAAACCAGTTCAATTTCAGATTTATTTAGTTGAATTTCTATTTTAAGTTTAATTTTAGAATAACTTTATATTTACCTAATAGTTTATTTATTTTAAGATAATAGTAAGTAATATTGTTATTATATTCCCTAAATTAAACCATCTACAACTAAAAAAAATTCTGAATAAGTGCATAGACAAGACAAATATACGAGAAAAAACTGTTAGACTGAGAACACGCTATAGGTACCTACTACGCCTACACTTAAGATTGGATAGACCCACTCACGACCCTGTCGATTGACATAACGTCCTAAAAACGCTCGGTTGTAGAGTTCGACGTACAGAGCCAACCATGGTTGTGTCGGACAACATAACGATTGAAAACACTCTTTTCAAGGTCAAAACTGACCTCATAAATTCCCAAAATATATCAGGTTCCTCATGCTACACCGTGTAATGCTGCTTTACACTTGTATTTTGTGTGACCTCAATCCAAGACCTCATGCTTGGATTATGAATGCAGAGCAGCAATGTTAAGCTAATATGTTTCAGTTACCTTTGACATACAAAGTAGGAAAACCTTATGTACGCGAACACAAACTATGTATTTTACCGTCTAATCCGCATATAAGGAGTCTGAAAATCATAATACCACCGCAAGGCGACTTATTAAAATTGTATACAAACTGCTGGAGCTAACTACAACCATATTCTTGTTAGGATCCTAGCTTTTCGAGTAGATAGGGCAGACTATTTAATTCCATCTTTGTGAACCGCGCGTTACTTACATTGGGGGAGATTCCTAGTCTGGAGACCGATTTTTGAATCTCGATCGCATGAATTCGCCGTTCTAAAGTCTGTGGAAAACGACGTAATGCTATTTTTGAAAAAAGACGGCTAGAAATGTTAAATCCAGTGGTAAAGACCACTCATTTTTGATCATATTAGCAGAATATAAATCGCTAGTAGATGAGATATCATTGAACGAATTTCACCAGCCCCTGCCTCGTATATCTTACAACGACGGGGATTATGGCATTAAGTTCGCTTATTGTACATCGTGTTTCTTTGTTCAATAAAGATTAAATAAATAAATACAAGAAATCGAACTGTTGAAATCGGATTATCTGTATTTAAATTTTGTCTTCGGATTTCATCATGTCAGCCCTTTATCGCCCACTGCTGAGCATAGGCCTCTCTTCTAGTACGCCATGTATCCCGGTCCTGAGCTAGTCTCATCCAGTTGTGACCCACAACCTTGCGATTCTTCATTTATAAGATAGATAATAGTAGACAGTATTGATACCTATATAGGTACTTAGATATTTCTTTGTCATAGTGATTGATTATTTATGGTCAGGTTTAAAACGATGTAATAGAAACACTATATTTTGTAGTAGGTATTTGAGCAAAACAACTTTATTTAGTCACTAAAAATCTTGAATAAGCATAATTAGTGGTTTTTCGTGCTATTTTTATACGTTTTTCTTCACCCATTTCACCAAGAGCCGTCTATAAATTGTGAACTTTATGTTGCATGGTCATCAGAACTGCAAGCCAATGAACTTTGACGACTCAATTTCATAAATTTAATTCCAGAATTATTATCACTACTAAGTATTGAAATTCCACTAACGTAATGGATAACGAGAGGTTAAAACCATCAGGGTGCGTAGCCGAATGGCATTTCTCCGACGCCAAACGAAAACGAAACGCCGCGCCAGTTTGACTGGCTCTGTCGCGCCAATACGTACGAGCGATAGAGATAGATATCTACTAGCGTTTCGTTTCGTGAGCGTTTCGTGAGCGTTTGTGCCATTCGGCTACGCACCCAGATTTCCAATTTATAGCGTTTGTTTATTATTCGTGTGGAAAGTTTTTAAGCAACTCGATTAACTATTATGGAGGGGCGGATAGGACACAAAAGGCCGAGAAAAGACCAGACGCAACTATTATGGGACAAGTAAAATGAAAGTAGGGGCCGAATCAAAGAGTCAAAGATCTGGCACAGCACGGGAAGCATGGTCACGCGATAGACGATAAAATAGCAGGCCGTCCCTATCGCACTATTTGTAAGTGCGATAGCGACGGCCTGATATTTTATCGTCTATCGCGCGACCATGCTTCCCGTGCTGGATAGAAAAAGCTGGAAAATACTCCACCGACAAGAGATTAACTCTTAACCCTTAAATGCATGGTGATGTATATAATTATGCATCATATATTTGATGGCCCGTGGCTCGATATGTAGCTATCCAAAATCACATTTATTGCTTAATTGTTATTCATTATTTATTATTATTTAATAAACAATTAAATAAATTAAATAATATAATGATTTACTATTTATTATTTAAGGATTAAGATAAAATGGCGGAAAAGTGTGAAAAAACAGGACAATGGCGATTTTTATTAGTATGTGATTTAGGCTGAATTTTTCGGAGTTAGTTATTAGTTTATTTTTAAACATTTTATCATAGAGGTTTCACAAATAGTGTACCTTTTTAATAGAAGTCATTTTTTTTAAATAAAACTTACCAATTACGATATATTAATATAAATAAGATTTGGCCTATTTAACTTCGAACACCGATTTAGTATAAAAATCGATCTCAAATATTTTTTTTAATTATTTTTCCCAGAGTCAGAAAACTATTGTCTATCACATATATTAATATCTCGTTAAAAGAAAAATTCATGCATTTAAGGGTTAATAAGGATACGAATACGAGGGATTCATAAAAGGGTCACAACGACTTCACCAGACAAGTTATCAATACATTAGTGTGGTTCTTCAAACAAAAAGTGTGTTACCAACCGAAAATCAAAACTCTGCTCCCTAGTCGACGATTTTGTTGTGATTATGTTGATATCTCTGGCGTCTTTCCAACGGCCCTCTAGAGATTGTCCGTGCATGTTTCATGACGGCTTTCTTTCGCGGCTGCCACCGCGCCGGCTTCTAAAAATTAACTGTTTAATAATCATTCATGCTTAGGCTACGGAATAATACTGAAATAAATTATTTTAGGTTTTTTTTTTATGGGAGGCAAACGGGCAGACAGGTCGCCTGATGGTAAGCGATTACTGCCGCCCATGGACACCCGAAGTGTTGAAGGTGCGTTGCCGGCCTTTAAGATGGGTGTACTGTGTCCTTGTTGGCTTTATAATAAAAAAACACTTAAAACCTTACATAGAAGAAATAACGGGACTCTCAGAACGAGTTACTCTACAAACGCTAAAAATTAATCAAATAAATTTAGCTATAATTCAAGTTTATGCTCCGACTGAGTCTGCTGGTGACAAAAAGCTCGAAGAGTTTTATACAACAGTTAATAAAGCTCTAACTCTAGCAGGAAATAGAAAAATAATAGTAATGGGCGATTTCAACGCAAGAATAGGTATGCCTAGTCCGGAAGAACATCCTATAATGAAAAAATATGGCTACGGAATAAGAAATAATAGGGGAGAGAAATTGATAGAGTTCGCCTATGAAAACCAGCTTGCAACATTAAACACGTTCTTCAAAAAGAAACCAAAACAAAAGTGGACCTGGAAATCGCCTGATGGAAAAACTAAGAGCGAACTAGATTATATTTTGTCAAACTTTTCTAACAGCTTCCAAAATATTGAGGTCTTAAACATAAAGTACCCATCAGACCATAGACCGGTAAGAGCGAAAATTAATATACAAATCCCCAGAAAAAGCAGAGCACGTTATGGCAGAAACCTGTCGTTACTAAAATCTGAAAAGCAAAGAAATGTGTACTTAGAATCTCTCCACAACAACATGTCAAGCTTATTAATAGATCAAACAAACGACACCGTCGAAGATTATTACGACAAGTTAAGAAACAATATAAAAACAAGCGTTCATAAATCTTGCTCTGACAAGCTAGAGAGTGGAAAATCATCTTCTATAATATCAGACCACACTAGAAAATTAATTATGCGTAGAAACGAACTCCAGAGAACAAAACCAAAAACACGAAGCATGAAAAATGAATTAAAAGCGCTCTACAAGTTAACAAGTAAGTGTATCAAACGTGATTACAAAATGTACAGAAAAAATATGATAGACAAACATTTGAACACTACTGGCAGCTTAAAGCGAGCTTTTAAAGATTTAAGGACTCACAAAGACTGGATTGAGCGATTAAAAGGACAAGAAAAAACTCACTATGGAAGAGATGATAACGTAAACGTCGCAACAACATACTATAGAGACCTGTATAGTTGCCGTACAAAAGAATATTCATCACCTACAAATTTCACTGAATCAAGAAATAATACACTGGTGGAGCCTTTTGAAGACAAAGAAATAAGTAAACAAATACACAAACTCAAAAACGACAAGAGCCCAGGACCTGACGGCATTTCAAATGAATTGTTAAAAATCGGTATCCCATTCCTAACTCAACCGATTACTATACTGTTCAACAAAATCCTGCAACAAGAGAAAGTCCCACAATCCTGGTGCGAATCAGATATCACACTGCTATATAAAAAAGGAAACCCAGCCGATGTGAGTAACTACAGACCGATCAGCCTGATGTCTTGTATGTACAAGTTATTCGCGTCCTGTATAGAAAACCGAATAAGCCCTATATTAGAACTCTACCAACCACCAGAACAAGCAGGATTCAGAAAAAAATACAGTACCATCGATCACATTCACGTCTTGGACCAAATTATAGAGAAATACCAAAAATATAACGATAGACTCTACATAGCTTTTGTCGACTATGCTAAAGCTTTGGACTCTATCTCTCACGAAAGCATATGGGACGCCCTACTTGCACATTCTATTCCACAACCTTACTTCAACATCTTAAAGGATATATATATAGAAAAACCACAATTAGAGTAAAACTAGACCGTATAAGACCACCAATCAAAATATGTAGAGGCGTAAGACAGGGGGACCCGTTGTCGCCGAAAATATTCATCTCCGTCTTACAGAATATTATGGAACACTTACCATGGACTAGGAAGGGAATCTGGATTGACGGAAAACGACTAAGTCACCTTCGGTTCGCAGATGACATCGTTCTTCTCTCGGAGTCACCAACAGAACTTCAGTCAATGATAACGGACCTGTGCTCGGTTAGCTCTAGGATAGGTCTGGAGATGAATACATCAAAAACAAAGATAATGACGAACAGCGCTACGACCCCTATTACCATCCAGGGAAATGTCTTGAAATACGTGGACGAATATATTTATTTAGGTAAATTAATGACCTTTAAAAAGAATAGACACTTAGAAGAAGTAAAAAGACGTGTAAATATAACGTGGAATAAATACTGGAGTCATAAAGAGGTCTTTAAGTCTAATTTACCTATACACGTAAAAAAGAAAGTTGCTGATATCTGCCTTCTTCCTTGTTTAACTTATGGCTGCCAAACGTGGGTTCTGAACATACAGGTACAAAATAAAATACAGGTGTGCCAAAGAGGTATCGAGAGAAGCATGCTAGGAATAAAATTAATAGACAAAGTTCCCAACTCCACCATACGCCAAAGCACAAAGGTCATAGATGCTACAGAACACGCACAAAAATTGAAATGGAAGTGGGCAGGTCATGTGGCTCGGATGGATAATACAAAATGGACGAAACGTGCTACCTTCTGGAATGGCCCACAAAGCAAACGTAAGGCAGGAAAACCGACAGAACGTTGGGCAGATGAAATTGAAAAAATCGGCGGAGAGAAATGGAAAGAAATGGCAAGGGATAGAGATAACTGGAAACAACTGGAGGAGGCCTTCACCCAAAGAGGGGTCCTTAAAACCACGAACCTTAATAAAATAATATTTTATTAAAATTATGACAAATAATTATAACAGTATAATTGCATGAATCTAATAATTCTGTATTTTATGTTTTAAGGAACAATAAAAAGGATTTTTATTTTATTTCATTTTATTTTATTTATTATACTGTGTCCTTTTCTTGAAGGTTTGAAGGTCGTATCGGTCCGGAAATACAGCTGGCAACACTTCAGGGTCATTCCTGAGATATCGATTCTTGATGTCATTCCCTTGGCGTATTTTTTTTAAACAAATTTCTTTATAGTTGTAATAAAATATGAAATCATATTTAATTATAAGCATATTTATCGAATAGGCATCACTTTCAATTAATTTAGTTCAAAAAGCTTAGGAAAATTACTATTACCATGTATAAAATCCAAGGGAATGAGAACCAGGGGAATGGAAAAAAAAAGTATGTTTTTTTCTCGATTTTGCAGAAACTGTAATTAATATCAAGATAGCTAAATAATCAATATATGCAGCCATCCATATACTATTATTATCACTAAAGACACTAAGCTTATTGCAAGTAATAAATTTTATACAAAAATACAGGGTAATGATAACCACAGTGAACCAAAGCCAGGGAAATGATACATTTACCTTTATAGCTCAGAACTCTTACGACTTGTCATGTCCCCTCACTGTGGTGTCGGGAGCGTTACGGACGCTTATTAGGCACGGTGGGCTGCCTTGAAAAGTGTTTGAGTAGGGGTATGCACGTTGTTTAGTGAGGCACCAAGGGAATGATAGGTAAACTCCGGACAAGCCTTTCATTACAGATTCTCAAGAAAAAACAGTAAACACAGGAACCATTTTTTTTATTGAAATCATAAACTAATTCTGTAACGTAAATTTAAATAGATATCATACACGAAAGAAAAAACGACAAGGCCCACTGGTGGCCGAGCCGGGCATCGAACCCGGGTCTTCAACCGCGTAAGCTGAAGACCCGGGTTCGTTTTTTCTTTCGTGTATGATATCTATTTAAATTTATAATTTATATATAGTAGTGTGACTACTTGAAAAAAGAACAAATCAAAAAATATTCAATAAAATAATTTGATTTGTTCCCTAGTTGTAATTCTGTAACGATTTAACTTAAAACTATAGTTAATTTCAATCTCTGACTTATTCTTTTTGTAGTAAGTAGTTTACTCCAAAAAAGACGAATGGACGCACCAGGGTAATGATGTTTCAGGTGTTTGATTTTTTTTAAGTTAATTCTACTAGCCTTAAATAAAATACATTCATGCCCCAGTTAGATTATGTGGTACTATAATGATAAAAAAATAGTTTGATGATATTGTATTTCAATGTTACGGGTACTTTTTTCCTAAGACGGGGAAAATTTACACTTTCAAGAATCACCCTTCATTCGTAGGTCCAACTTCTAGAAAGAGGTTAATCGTCGAATCCGACTCGGTTGGGCAGCGTTCGGGAAGATACGTCTTTTCGTCCAATATTCCGCAGTGTCTGAAGACGAAAGTATTTGATCAGTGTGTGTTGCCAGTGATGACATACGGTACTGAAACATTTCGTGGCACCTTCTCGTTTTTATGTGTAACTATTTGTAATATTTTTTTCTTTGGTGTGTTTACATTACACCACGTATTTTCTACATGATTACAAACCATGCTTCGTTGCGTATGTTCAAAATCATTAGGTACAGTTGTAAGTAGTTCATTTTATATGTAATGTAAATAGTACCTAATAAAATTCTACAGGATACTCTAGTTTAAGGTACAGCGGGACAAATCTCGACTGGGAGGCAAATGTAATCCATTTTTTTCGATTATTACAATATGATGTTAATTTTAGCACTAATTTATCCTTTCATTCTGTACACCTAGCTACATAATATATTTATGTAAGTGCCCTGTAGAAGCAGGTTTAATATAATTTAAGTTAAATCAAAAATCCTACATATATTCAAAATATTTACGTCTCAACTTAGTAGATATCTATACTATTTATTGAATGATTTTATATCATAAAAGAGATGCCACATTCAAAAACTGAATGAATTTGTTTATAAACAGGGTGATAACTTAAGCTTTTCCTTTCATTCAGGAATGTTTTTCAAAGAACAACCCATGCATTCATTTTTATCTCAATGATATTACCTACTCGTGGAACCGCTGAAACTTTTGAACTTACAAGTGATGAAAGGGCGAATGATATGAATAAAATGTATTAAGTGAATTCCTAAGAACCGTCTCAATTCCTTAATTCTTGGTATGCTTAAGTAGGAGCAAATATGTGCCATATATTTTGAACTTTAACATTTATCTATTACTAGTCCGCGGCTTCGCTTGCTTTAGAAAGAGACAAAAAGTAGCCTATGTCACTCTCCATCCCTTCAACTATCTTCACCTAAAAAATCACGTCAATTCGTCCCTTCATTTTGCCGTGAAAGACGGACAAACAATCAGAAACACACACTTTCCCATTTATAATATAAGTATGGATGATTGACATTGGCAGCATTCATGACAGAGTGATTATTACAAATACTTGTAAGGTACAGCGGGACAATTGCGACTGGGGGCAATTATCAACTAAGTATTCGATATTTCCATGTTTTCAATTTTTGTGTCATTAAATAGTGTGTCCCCTGGTCATACACACGCGTGTTCTGTTGATAAATATGGAGCTCAAGTTAATAGTGTAAATCATGAAAAAAATCGATCAGTAGAAAATTGTCTCCAGTCGTAATTGTTCCGCTATACCTTAACCTTATGGGCATGACCAATATTTTATGCTATCGGCGGCCGTTGGAACTAATTTGACTCCATGATAATTAAACATAATAACGTTACGTCACGAAATGCGAAAATAATGTGCGAAATGTCATTTGATATTTGCCAGTCGCTTTTCGGTGAAGGAAAACATCGTGAAGAAACCGGACTAATTCCAATAAGGCCTAGTTACCCTTCAACTAGTGCCTACAACAAATCTTGGGATTAGTTGTCAAAAGCGGACCCAGGCTCCTATGAGCCGTGGCAAATGCCGGGATAACGCAAGCAGGATGATGATTAACGTGACGTCCACGTCACCGTAAATATGTATAAACCTAGCTAAACTAAACTAAGCTAAACTAAATCATGGTTTCTCACTTGTCACATCATGCATCACTTTCGCACTTTCATAGTTGTTAGAACGTGACAGAGATGGTTACAAATGATTAACAGCCGTCCATCTTAGCCCTGCAGCAGGGTTTTATTTTATTTTATTTCTCGTATCAGGTAAATCGGATAAATAATTCAATGAAGAGGTATAAAAGTTTAAAGAAACTCTACCTGTACTTTTTTAACACCATTCTATGAATTATTTTCATTCATTCACCAGTCAAATGCCGAATTCACTCACTCACTAACGAAGCACGGTTCGGGTGTGAATTATTGAGATAAGTGGAAACTGAGATCCGGCAACTTTGCTCCGTAATTATTCAGGTCCAAGTTCCTACAATGAAGTCTCGCAGGGAGCAGTGCTGGGGCCATTTTTAATCATTTAGTATAGAATATCAAATTAGATGATGAATTTAATACTTAGTAGTGTCTGTAATTACATGTCATATGAACCGTGTGGTGATGGATTAAGAATTCCACTACCCCTTTTCCTTCCGTGCTTGTAGAATTCGACTGTGTAATTTATAACATAGGCGAAAAGCCGGCAACATTGCAATGTCACAGTTTCGTTTTCTTTCAACCCCTTAATTGCCAAGAGTGGCACTGAAAGTTGAGTAGTTTTATGTCTTCTGCCTACCCCTTTATGGGATACAGTTTCTATAATGGAGTCTCGCAGGGCGCTGTTCTGGGGCCGTTTTTATTCATTTCTTATGGAATATCAAATTAAAGTATGAATTTAAGAAGCTTTAGTGATTTCTGAAAAATATCCCTATATTTGACATTATAAATGGAAAAATGTGTGTCTATTTATTTGTCCGTCCTTCACGGCAAAACGGAGGAACAAATAGACGTGATTTTTTAAGTGGAGATAGTTGAACGGATGGAGATTAACATCAGGTACTTTTTGTCTCTTTCTAACCCTTACCTTCCGTAAAAAGGATAGAAGTTTGTATGGAGCATTCCGTAATTTTCTAATTAAACACGAGCGAAGCCGCGGGCAAAAGCTAAAGCTAGCAGGCAAATTCAAACTTACATTGTGATATTTGTGATTTTGAAGTAAAATTAACGCCCTAATTTTTAAATACAGTTGAGCGTTTTCAAAAGGGTCTTCGGTTTTTAAGTAAAATTAGACCAAATCATAAAACGGAGACTGACTTGTCTTATTCCCGTATGTTTCTGAACGCAACTATGTAATTGAATGAATAGTATTATTCCTGAGTCCATTCAATGACTCACGCACTCTTTTCTTTTCCAACAACTCAGTTTTGTAAATTAATTACTAATATCTGGGCGAATGAGCTTCGCTCGGTTCTGTTTCGTATCCTTGACCTGTGTCGCCATCTAGTTCAAAAATAAATAGTACCTACATCGAGCGAAAGAATTCTCAGTTTTAACAACACAACTAATACACGAGATGGCGCGCGTTTCGCCACAAAAGCTCAAATTTTATAGTGTATTTTTCTATTCGTGTTAGCCTTGACCTGTGTCGCCATCTAGTCTTTGCAATAAATAGTACTTACATCGACCGAAAGAATTCTGTCTTAACAGTACAACTACTGCACACGAGATGGCGCGCGAAGAAAAACGCATGAAAACTCTAAAATTCGCGTTTTCCGGGACCTAAGGATAAGTTAGATCGATTTTTCACCCCCGAAAACCCCCACATAACAAATTTCAGCGAAATCGTTAGAGCGGTTTCCGAGATCGTCGGTATATATAAATAAATAAATAAATATACAAGAATTGCTCGTTTAAAAGTATAAGATTTTGAAAATAAGTGCTTTAACTTATCCACCATCACCAAAATTTTACCACTCTAAAATCTCACGCTGTGCACTCTACGATTTTATTACAGATACATCTGTCTGTTTTGTGTCTGTTGTTGTGTCTGTGTCTGTGTGTTTCGCACTACAGTGCGAAAAGATTTGCCTTCGTATTGTTACGGAAACGTACGAACGTGACATGCGTGCTATTTCAGTCCACCGACCGAACTAGCATGACAAAAACGAACGTTTGAAATGAAATGAAATGAAATGTAATTTGAAATGAAATGATTTGAAATGATTTATTTATGCATGTGGATAATGGGTTACATATTAGGTTATATTTGCTACTCAAGTAGTCTCACCAAACTCTACCTTTACAGGCGTACGTACATACATTTTAAGACGATACACACAATTCACACTATAATTATAATACCAATTTATATACATACATACATACATACGATCACGCCTGTATCCCATAAAGGGGTAGGCAGAGCACATGAAACTACTTAAGCTTCAGTGCCACTCTTGGCATATAAGGGGTTGAAAGAAAACGAAACTGACATTGCAGTGACAGGTCGCCAGCCTCTCGCCAATCAACCAATTTATATAACAAGTCAAAACTAAAACTAACCTGAATAAATAGAATCTAATTACAATGTCATCATAAAATTATTAAATCCTAGAAAATATCATTCAAAAAATCATTTATACAGTAATAACATTTTTGTATGAGCCATTGCTTGACTAATTTCTTAAATTTACTAAAATTATTACATTCTTTAAAAAAAAAATAAGAAGGAAACCCTTTTGGCACTACATCTTTAACCACATTAATATCAGAAATCCTTACAAATATCACCTCGCAGTATGAGTAAACCTGTCAGTTTGTGCCGCTGCAACTATTAATCAAAGCGCCGCGAGACATGACATACTCCGCTAATATGGCCGCAGTTCCATTCACTAACTCACTCACTCACTCATTCATTCACCCGTTCAATTGTTTCATTCGTTGTTAATCATAGTTTGCTGTCTAGTGATAAGCCGTCAACATTACGGTTGAATGAACTAAGTTAGAACTAAGTTTTTAATTCAGTTTATGAGCTTTGTAGTTCCTGGATTCTACGAACGAGAATGCGTTCTGTGTGACCAACTGAGTTTCTGAAGTTTCGAAAAAAAGAAAAATAAACGGAATAGAAATTACTTGAGAGCATAAACATCGTGAAAAATGCTATTCATTGTATGGAGCAAGTTAACAGTGCTCCCGAACTTTACATGACTGTATACTAGCTTATGCGCGCGGCTTCGCTCGCGTTAAATTAGAAAATTGCGGAATGCTCCGTACAAACTTCCACCCCCTCCCCCCATGTTAGAGAAGGGGGGGAGACAAAAAGTATGCCACTCTAGCACCTCAAGTCAATTCGTCGCTCCGTTTTACCGTGAAAGACGGGCTGACAAACACACACACACATTTTCCCATGTATAATATTAAGAAATAGATATACATTTTCTGTTACGTTTAAGTTATCTAGTAACATATTATAAACCGGATCCCTTTCTTTGACATAGGTAATGACTAAAAGTCATAACAACATATGAAGTGGTATGATTGCCATATTATCATTAGTCATAATTCTGAAACGGTTAACATTCAAGTTTTTAATTAAGGTGATTTATAGATGGTTAGGTTAGGTTTGTTTTTTGCCAATCCTGAAAAGTTAAGTGTCTCTGAGAAAAATCAAATTATGACTTACGATAACCTGGCATCTTCTGGGCGAGCTCACTCCATCGTAGGCCACGTCTTTGCTTTTGGCTAGTCTGTGGCCAAGAGTAAGCCCATTTATAAAAAAAAAATAAACCCCACCACAAAATTAAAATTTTGAAAAAACCCCCGACCTCGACATAGTAGACCGATTTTCATTAAACATGGCTAAGAACACTCCCGACTAACTCCGCTTTCAGAAAAAAAAACGAAATCTAAATCGGTTCATCCGTTCGGGAGCTACGATGCCACAGACAGACACACAGACAGACACGTCAAACTTATAACGCCCTGTCATTTCTGCATCGGGGGTTAAAAACGAACATAAACTCATTTTGCACTCGATCTATAAGTAATACTAAAAAAACACACACATTCCAACCAACCATTCCACTATTCATAACCACTCTGGGCATTTTGTTCTGTCACTGACTGAGTGAATAAGTGAATGAATGGAATGAGTGAGTCGCGTTGAGACAGAATGTTACGCGCTGAGTGAGCGGCATTCCACGCAAAGTAACAATGACTGAGTGTTACGCGCTGTCAGTTGGAAGTCGCATTAGCAGTTTCACTTCAAAAACGGGACTTCAGATTCGAGCGCCATCTTAGCGGTATCGTGTTGTGAATAATTGCTCCTTTTATATCGAAAGCTTATTAAACAGTAAACTAATGTTCTAGTGAGAAGCTGAAGAAGAATTAATCTCGAAGCGCGTATTGCCATTTTTTTGTCGTCAACGGCCGGTAATTCACGTGCTCTTGTAAAATCTAGCTATCAATTTACAAGTGCTAATTCACAGTACACTGTCATACCTACTTACCGTACAAAAATTATTAATAATTAGCTCATTTCACCTTGACACTGGCAAAATAGTCCCACAAATAGGACTGAGGCCATTTAATTAAAAAAAAGTGGCTCTGTGTCAGCAAAGGTAACCGGATAGTGATATCTAAACAGTTATGATAAATCGCAGGAGAGTGCTTCATAAACACCCATTCATATTTATACCGGTCAACTTGTCGTAGCAGCCACAGTGTTACACACACAGTAGTATAAGGTTGTGGACTGGACGCTCGCGTGCCATTATCTAAATGTACATAATATATCATTGAAAGGACCTGTTTTAGACTATATCGTGATCGTTGATCGCGTCACGCGCCACATGCGTTTAGTCCGCGATTTAAGGGTGGCTAGAAGGTCAAAATGTTCGTCTAGGCAGACATGTATGATACTAAGTGATTTAATGACGACTTTTACACATATTTAAAATTGCACACGGGGCTTAATAGAAGTATTATTATATTTCTAACACTGACCTCCGACGTTTCAAGGACGGCATTGTCCCCGTGGTCTCGGGGCAGACTCTGCGTGTGCAATTTTAAATACATTATATGCATGATACATACTTCAAATAAGTTTTCTGTTTCCGAGGAAACGTTACGTATCCGATTAGATATAATTATGTTTCTTGGAGATCTATTAATTTGTTCACATTTTCGTTAGTCATCATTTAGTTTTTCTCAGAAACGGGTATATTTTACGTTGCTTATGCGTCATCGCCGCTGAACACAGCCGTACGGCCCGTACCCCGTACGCTTAACGCCGTGTCTTGCGTGGGCGACGGTCGCGCGACCGTCGCAGTCGCGTCTCATACTTCCATATCGATAAGGTTTGATTTCGTATGCGTCGCATCGCCGTGTCGCGCGACCGTCACCCACGCAAGCCACGGCGTAAGTATTATAATCATACTAACGAGCGATTTTTGGTCAGCGAAAGACGATTCCGCGTCGATATTTTTGGGAAGACCCTTATCAATCTTATCATACTGTTTCCAAATAACCGTGGTTTGAAAAATGTACGCTATGACGTCATACCCGCTCTGGCTCTCACAGACATGCGATACTCGAGCAGGTGAATTTAAAACGCATTTCCGTTAGACTCAATTATACGACACGATCAGGGGACGACACGACTTTCAATAAGTCATTATTGGTAGGAAAAATGCAGTACATTTTTACCTTATTGTGCTGCGCTGTAAATGAGATTTTTTTTAATACTACGTCGGTGGCAAACAGGCATACGGTCCGCCTGATGGAAAGCGGTCACCGTAACCTATGAACGCTTGCAACTCAAGGAGTGTCGCATGCGCGTTGCCAACCCCTTAGAAGCTTGTACACTCCCTTTCGCTGTGTTAAGAGGCTTTCATGTGAAAAATAGTGAAATCGCAACCGAGCGCTTGATCATACCGTGTGTGGTATCAAATTAAAGGGCTTTTTGAGTAGTTTACAAATATATAACATATAAGTAATAGGACTTTTCTACTTGGTCTAACAAAATATGAGAAAATGTCCAGAAGTGGTAATAATTGTGACGGTGAAGGCTTGTTTTCAAAAAATTGCCAAAAATGTATAATAGAAATTTATAGTCACTTAGGTCTAAGAGCAATTTAAGTAAACGTTGCAGATTAATTTAGTACGAAAATATTATAACTTCTCTGTGATGTAGATGTTCAAAGAAATTGTCACTTAATTTTAGGTAATTTCTGAAAAAAAATTAATTCGTCTTAGCCTCGTTTACTCTTTTTCAAAACCTTATAATAAAAATGTAGTCTGAGAAGGTTGTAGTACAGGATATACGTATTATAAATTTACCAGTTTCAGTATTCAAAATTGTCCAAATTTTACAAATAAGTTTGACTAATTCAGCGCTATACGCGGGTTTTCCTAAACGTGCATCAGATAAAAATTCATAATTAATTTAGTCTTATAAGAACATCGATTTAAACTTCCCTAGATACACTATCGCCTACAAATTCGACACTCAAAAGTGTCCGATCGCTTAGTTGCAAATGTGTGCGTCTAGTTGACAAACGAAAACTTCGCAATGTAGTAAAAACTACTTTAATTTTTTTACAAAAACAACGTTATTTCTTAGTACTTAGAGTTCAATTTCAAATGCAAGCAATTGGCGGTTATGACATTAATGAATGTGATCATCGCGAAAGCCATAAAATTTTATGACCGCAGATCGCAGGTGTGCATATTTTTAAACAAATCTACGTCTTATTGCAACCAACATAAGTTTAATTTCGTTCGCGCTGCAACAATCTAAACGCCATTTTTAAATTGGGAACGAGGATGGACAGAGGCATCATGGGAGTCGCGCTATGAGATGAAAGGTGAGAATGAGGAAATTTGCGGTATTTTTGCGAACAATTTTTTAAATATATATATATATATATATATATATATATATATATATATATGTGTGTGTGTGTGTGTGTGTGTGTGTGTGTGTATGTATGTTTATAAATAAATAAATAGATATTGGGGACACCTTACACAGATCAACTTAGCCCTAAACTAAGCAAAGCTTGTACTATGGGTACTAAACGACGATATACATACTTAAATAGATAAATACATACTTATATACATAGGATACATCCATGACTCAGGAACAAATATCTGTGCTCATCACACAAATAAATGCCCTTACCGGGATTCGAACCCAGGACCGCGGCTTAGCAGGCAGGGTCACTACCGACTGAGCCAGACCGGTCGTCTAATATATATAACATATGTGTGTGTGTGCGTGTAGTGAGTGTATGTGTAGCGATTATGTGAAGGTAAACAGTTGAGGGATTGTATGTGGTGTGTGTGAGGGATGGTGCACTTGGAGAATATGAATTAAGTAGCTATTAAAACAAAGAAGAATTGAATGATGACATTAATTTATTATTCTACGTAATTTCTTTCAAAGCTTTGTGTGGGTAAATCTTCTCTCCGCTCCTCAGCTATAATCTTGCGCCATTTTTCCCTTTCAACGTCTTGTTTTGGGAATCTGGAATAAAAACCTTTTTTATTACTTAAAAACGAATTTGCTATTCCCGGGTTGTTTCTTTTTATAATTAAAAAGTAATTTATAAGAAATATTATTGAATTGAAATCATTTATTTCAGACTTATTGGTCCATAATAATAAATAAATACATACACTAATAATATGAAATAGGCTTCTTTTACAAAAAATATAAATTAGCGACTCCATCATTCCATTTTTAACTATGTTCCACTTCATCCATCTTTTGTCGCCGTCCGCTCATTACTAGTATAGCGCGAGAGAAAGAGACAAACTGCGTAAGACCAAATCAAGGAATTTACTTTAATTATTCTAGAAAATAAATGTTTTTAGTAAGTTAGGAAGCCATTTTGGCCACAAATGCATAACATTATAAAATTATTAACAATTACTTACCGGAAATACGATACGTCATCCTTTTTTAACGTATATAAGGTGTTATTTTTGCACTTTTTTACGGAGCACTTAGGCATGTTGCCGACACGGCGGATGAAGCGCTACTGACCGCCCAATTGTGCTTAGAACATTTTCAAGCACAATTTGCTGCGGACACATTCTAAGCCATGATGGTGCATCTAGGTAGTTTAGATCGATGTATAAGAATCAAAACAATAAGATTCTCTAATTGAAACTTGAATTAAATATATCTGTTAGATAACGGAAAGTGTAGTATTTCACCGACTAAAACTATCAATTTTACATTATTTTGACGTTTTTCTTGAAAGCAGCCTTAAGTACACAGCAAAAAAAGTGTACAAGTTCCAAGGAGGCTGACTACTCAAAGGACAATAGACGGAACAAATTAGTTCCGTAAGTCCTCCCGTCGTCGGCACACCGCACCCTCGTTGAGCTCTGGCAGCCTTACTCACTGGCAGGAACACAATACTATGAGTAGGGTCTAATGCTATGCTAGCACGTTCCCTGTGCATGTATCATATGTGTAGCATTTTAGGGTATAAATGATACGTGCATGCATCATGGGTGATGCACGACCCCTCGTGAACATAAGGCATCGCCAAAAATTGCACGTGTGAGCTAGATGTTTTTTATTTGCGTGCACATATTGGGTACCAAAACTTTGACAGAAAACACGTGCGTCCGGAGGACATTTTCATAATTTTGCCAGGTGATGGCTGTTTAAAAAAAAATATGTTTTTATTTTAAATAATTAAACAATATTAATTATATATTAATTATTTGCATTGAAAACAAAAGACTAATCAAATAAATTTGTAAACTGTGATGCAAGGATTCAACTAGATAAAGCTCCAGGTTATCGGTTGTCAGACGTCAAATTTGGTACTGGCAGTACACATTCTGCATTTTGAACTAGAGGCGGTACACCAGGTTCAGGCTATGTCTTAGTAAGTTTTTGCAAAGCCACGTAATCTCCAATTGTTTGATTCTTGATTTTTATAAAGTATTTTATGTCATCAATAGTCCAAGGACGATACAGGTCCTATCACCAGAAATGTTAGAACCATCAATTTGCTCCAATTCGTCCATGATCTTTTCTATCACTCCCTCTAAAATTATCTATATTTATTCATAAGTAGGTATATGGCAAAAATTAATTGATCGCATTTAGTTTTGAAGAGTATTTCATGATTAACATCCGTCTTACCAAACACTTCTGACAATTGACTAGGCATATTCATATACCAATCAAACTTATGTGAAACTTTCTTCCTTCAAAAAAATGGCATAAACAAACGTAGCCACATATATAAAAACAAAAATAACGTCAAATATATGTATATATATTACATATTTAATTAAATAAGTGACTAGTATGTACAATCTTAAACAATTAAAATATAAAAATTAAAACTAAAGTACCTTAAAAATTTAAATAAAACTAAATTAAAATATAATTATAAACTAATAAAAAGGACCTCCGCGAGCTGTACCGGGTGCAAAGGTGCCCATTAAACTTGCCGCATTGCCGCGTTGGATTACTCAAAAATTACTTAAAAATATGTATATAAATATAGGAGTGATGCACTCAGCAATGAGATAATACGTGCATGCATCACATTGTGGGCACTAGTTCAGAAGCCTATACGTGTGTGCATCACATGTGGGTCACTCGGAAAAATGGGAAAATAGGGAAAACAGTCGTCATAAAAGATGTATTTGTATATAAATATAACAATATAATACAGTTCCGAGTTAATTTACAAAAAAATAAAAATGCACGTGAGGAGTCAATTTCTGGTTGTCGGTTACACAGGGAACGTGCTAGATTATGAGTGTAGTGCAACATTTTAGGGCAAATTTTTTTTTTGTTGTATGGTACCAAATTTGCCATGTCCTACCTCTTCTGACAAAGATTGCACAAATTCTATATAACTTTTTTACAGGCGTTTGATATTTATGCATAAATAAATAAATTGTCTTTCAGAAATTATTAGTTTTGAATGAATATTAGTCATATTTTTAATAAAAACTTCTGTTTGAAGTCAACAAAAGTGTTGTTTTTCCCATGTCCTACCATGAAGTGTTTATGTTTCATAGGCGTTAAAATATTATTTTTGTATCATAACAATATGTTTTTATTTACTAATTTGTTTCTTTGTACATTCATTTTTAATTTAAATAACGTTTTACCTATCAAAAATAGTTTTAGAATACTAAAAAATCATTTCAAACATAAACCACAAAATGTAGCTCTGTGGAAAATCCTACTGAGTTACGGAGAAATTTCGTCAATATTTACTTATTTTACTACTAAAGTGGTAGGTTATTTTTTATTCTGGCAACATTATAATGTCTTGCCGTGTACGCCATATTGGTTATTTGTTGTCAGTCGCACAGCACAACTCGTGAAGGGATTGATTGATTGATTTATCTATTGATTTGTTCGAGCGTTTTTTAGAGGTCCGTTTCTGAGTTCCACATAGTGACTACGTTTTCGAAGGTATGTTGTATATTTTATTAAGAAACTACCTGTTCATATTACTAGTTAGTTTATCTATTTTAATAATATATAACGTTTATGGGAAGAGTTTGTATAATTTAATTTACAACCAGAATTTTGTTTCTCAAAGTCGTAACCGTTACGTTCCATTGCGAAATATTGTTTCTCAGTGGATCAAAAAGTAACTCAGTGGAACGATAAAGCCGCGTTATAGGTACACATTTATATTTTCACATCATATATATGAAAAAAAAATTTATTGTCACTTTTTTATATGGAAATTGAATTATTTTCATGAATGTGATGCAATATACAAAGAAAACAAATTACTAAATTAAGGGCCTCAACTTTCATACATGAGGCGTAAAATGAGTCCAAAAACTAAATATTTTGAAGACACTGAATATGTACACTTTTTCTGAAATAGGCTCAGTTAATTTTTTATTTTTTTATTTGAGATATTAACATCCACGTAAAAACAGTTTGCTTAATTGTTTGACGTAGTTAAATTAGCTCCATGTTAATCGCACCCTTAGTTTTATGTTACGTTCCACTGAGAAATTGTCCTAGCAATTTCTTAGACGTAAATTTAAATTTTTATAAGATTTTGTTAGCCTTACCTACCTGTGAGTATGATATTATATAAATCTAACATCTTCTTTACAATTAATAGGAGTTTATAGATACTTTTTCTACAGATTTTAATGTTTTTACGAAAAAGTTTTGAAGTTTTTTGACCACAATGTCACTCAGTGGATATGTAAAAGTGATTTTTAGAGGGTTTTTATGTGTTTATTCTACTGTTTGTTTTAAATTTAAGTTCATTTTGTTAAGATTTCTAATATTAATAAAAGATTTCACATATATACGTCTTTTTTGTTATTTTTATACATTAGTAAGTTTGTAACTCAGTGGATCACCAAGCTCCAGAAACACCGATTAAAGTTCATTTTTTTCTCAGTTCTTACAAAAATGCTATTAATTTCATTGAATTTTATGTAGATGAATGACTAATGAACACGAAAAAACAATTGTTATCATTCAAACTAACAATATTTATAAAAACACAAGTTTTTCAAAACACTACAACAAAATAAAAATCCGCCCTTTAAGAGTTTAATAATTAAAATGCTTTTGATGACACGACACAGTAATTTCTCTTCACTTACATTACATTTGACAAAGAAAAGAATTGAGTGACATTCTCAACACATTGTAATTTCTTTAAAAAAATCCTTGAATGTGTTTTTTATCAAGAGATCTAAAGGATACTCAATATTATCAAGAGATCCAAAGAATACCCATATTCACATATCGTACATTTGCGTGCGGTTACAGCTGAACAACCACACCTACTGTGCATTGGCCATTTACCGCGCGACCAAATCACTTCGCGATGATGCTGGTGATGATATTAAGTAATTTCAATCTCCGTTTGAATTATCCTGATAGTGATTTTAATAATAAAACTACCGTGAGACACTGACATAATTAAACATGTGACGGAACACACACTGGATTCGGATTCGACACACTATATTCGTTTCGATAAAGTAACTGTACTTGCAAAAGAAAAAATCGTGGTTCAGCGAAAAGTCCGGGAGGCCATGATTAGTCGTCATCCGAATTTAAATCGATCAGTGCCCCCTAGCTGAAAGACGGTCTTACGTACTACGCCGGTAGTCCGTGTGGATGAGCCTTTAGCGAAAGACGTAGCGAGTATAGAGTGCAACCCAACAAATGACAATTATGCCGAAAGTGAGGGTAGTTTCGCACCGCTCCTGCCGCCGCCGACCCCCGCGCCGAACCAACGGTCGCAGCGAGCTGCGGCCCGCAATCTGCGTCGGGATATCATCTGCATCTCGCGTGCTCAATGAATTCTCCTCGTTACGGAACGAAACATGTCGAGCTGCCTTCGACAATTATACGTGAGTTACCAAATTTAACATGTTTAATATCCTGATAGTATTACCTAAATCGGAAGCTGTAAGTAAGCTCTGCACAAATAACGGCACATATGAAATATTATTCGTGCGATTGCAATGCCATTTTCTATTTCCATGCCCCGATCATCAATATCGCAGCTTGTCATACGCGCACGTACGGTTTATAAAACTTTAAAGAGATTTGTACAGATTTTTCTGACTGGCTACCTATTTTACTTTATCTATGGCACAATTGTTATTTTTAGGGCCAGTCCGAAATATGTTTTTTTGCCGAAGCCTCGGTTTCGGTTTCTGCAAAAAAACACAGGTTTGGTTTAAACTTAACTCTGGTTTTGGTCGAAACCGAACCTTCGTCCGGAACGTACTTGTTATGCGGACATCCGTCGAAAACTTTCGACACTAGTACCTAAATTTTCATTGCAGTAAACGAGAGAAAACATTGAGCAGCAAATCGGCCATGAAAATAAATATTATAGGACTTCTTACACAGATTTACTGAGTCGCAATGATTCTTCTAAATACAGAAATAGGCACATAATTGTCACTTTCAGGGGGGTTACCATGACGTACTAAAGACGTTCAGTTTAGGTTGAGAGAAAGGGACACAGCTATAGCAGTTACATAGCTCCGTCCCTCTCTCTCAACCTAAACTGAACGGCTTTAGTCATGGTAACCCCCCAGGTATCAATGTGACTATCGTGAAATAGCCCACTGGACTAAGATACAACATGTCTAACTCACTTTTGCTGTCGAGTATCTTCAGAAATGTCTGTCTTATGTTATGACACAATCTTGCCACGCATTAGAAATATTTTTCGCTTAGTGTATTCCTGGCGTATAATGACAGTCCCTCAATTAATAGGCAAGACGACTAAAAAAACTAATTAGTCTGTAAGTTAGATTATCGAAGAATTTTAGACACGTATTTTTTCATTTTTCTCGTAAACGAAAAATGACGACGTTGCAGTGCGTTGAAGTTTCACGTGACGTCACACCTAGGTACAAGTTTTACTTAGAAGTGACGTCACAAGCCCCCATTCCGGAACTTTGATGCTCTATAGCTTTTTATTTTTTCATTAATTAGAAAAAGCGAAAAATATGTGTTTTCATCAGTAGCCGCTAATTATCTCGATTGGCGAAGCGAGATTTCTTTTCAAAGTAATAGTTATTCCGCCATTGCATAGATTAAAAGGGCGCCTCTGGCACTGCACTCGCTTTATCAAAGCCAATGCATGGTGAATGGCGTGGCCGATGGTCTAAACATAAGAGCTGAAATAATACGAAATATGACTTGGGTACAGAGCTCTCCCAAGTAGCACAGATAGCTGTATAACTGCACACATCAGGGTCAATTCAAAGCTATACGCGTTTTAGCACTGTTATAAGAGCGTTCAGAGGAACCTTCAGCTGCATAGTAGCATTCAGTGAAATTTAAACAGCTGAAGCAGTTTAAAAGCTGCATTATGGTGGAGAACAGTACCACTAGTTTGCCAATAGTCCTGTAATGGTATATTTGCAACGACCTTATTCAGCTATTAACATTTTTGACAGCCTAGAACGTAATAAGAGCTGCGTAGTAGATCACACTACGCCAAAAGCGGTATAAGAGCCACTTGTGACCTTTTAAAACGCTGACTTTTTAAGATAGCATATGTGGACCATTAAAAAGTCAAAAGACTCATTTGTGTTCCGCAACGCATTTATAACATTTCTGGAGTATCTAGTTGCATCAGGGGTTACTGGTTACCATAAATTGATCGTGCAGTCAGTAGGGCATTCACTGGAGTACCAAATGGCCGTAGACGATCAAAATCAGTTCAAGACCTATTTAAATATGAATCGAACTTCATATAAAACAGACAGGGAAATCACTTGATGCACTTCCTCACGGCTTCCTTACTCTTCTTATGCCGCTTATGCGTGGGAGGAGGCTTGTGCCAGGCAGAGGAACGTATAATATAGACTCAGTTACTATTAGCTACCTACTCCCCCTAAGCGATGGTAGGAGCTATGCCATTATCTTATCTTGTGAATTTTAATTTTTCTTGATTATTTTTTTTATTTTTGTTATTGTGACTTTATGTTTATAATTATTATGAATTATTTTATTTTGATTATTATTTTTTGATTGTTTAATTGTAATTTTGTCTTTTTTTTTTAATTATAAATGGGCTTACTCTTGACCACAGACTAGCCAAAGGCAAAGACGTGGCCTACGATGGAGTGAGCTCGCCCAGAAGATGCCTGTTCACTCTTGATTTGAAGGTTGCCGGGTTATATGAGCTCGAAAATATAGCCGCCGGCAAGGAATTCTGTCTCTTTGTGTTTTTACTTTTATCCATGTTTTGGCGTTTTTTCCGCTGTAAGCCAAACATGAATGTCATGTAAAATATAAATATATATACTCGGAATAAGAAAATTCAAAATCGCTTAACGCTCTTCCTTGTGGCACACCACACACGGCGTAACACGGTATCACACGTATGCTAATATGTGCTGATGACAACAGCTAGTGGCACAAATCGCTTTGCAGCCTTAAGTCTGTTAGGGAAGTCAGCTTGCGTTCTGAATGGACTGTTGGAATGTTAACTCCTTGTGTAAGAGTTTTAAGGGGGTTATGTAAAAGCTCCTTAAACCAGTCGAGGATAAATGAAAAGATTATACAACCAAATAAGGAGTTTCAAAGCAGGTCGCTCAATTAAGGTAATATGGCAGTATTTTTATTTCAGTTGGTCTATTACGTCACACTAAATTTCTATTTTGGAATAAAATCAGGGGCGGCTCACTCCGCGTTTCTTCCATACATTTCGACGGCCGCGAGTTCGTGGCCCATAAAGTTTGACAAACTTCACGCTGCGCAATAGAACTCAATGTCGCATGAAGTCCGTTGACAGGTTGTTGAGAGTGAACCTTCTAATCTGTACTTGTACTTTTATATATTCTGTGATAAAATAGTAAGGTGCAATAGGGTAATTCCGAATGACAGAAATGCTCTGGTAATTCTGAAAGGGGAAACTTGATATTATGAAAATAATGGTGGTTTTTATGCGACTTTCGTAATTAGACGACTTCCGGAATTACCCTAATGCACCTTAATGAAAGTTAGGGTAATTTTTACAACCCTCGGTTCCTTTATTGTATAGTTTGAGCTATTAAAAAACTGGATTCTTTTTGAACTTGTTTTGTTTTTAACCCCCGACGTAAAAACGACGGGGTGTTCTTGTTTGACGTGTCTGTCTGTGTGTGTCTGTCTGTGGCATCGTAGCTCTTGAACGGATGGACCGATTTAGATTTTGTTTTTTTTTGTTTGAAAGGTAGCTGACTTAGTCGGGAGTGTTCTTCTAGCTATGTTTCATGAAAATCTTAATTTTGGACTTATTAAACATAGAATACAGTCTCAATACACCAACGCCCAACTTACCCCGTACCCCGTTACTCATGTACCCCGTTGTTCACAGATGCAGTAACTTGTATTCATTACCAACTATTGACAAACTGATATCGAACTCCGCGTTGTCTCGGATCAAAAATAGTTAAGCGAGTGAAGCGTGCATGGTAATTAGTAGTTGTAGTTTGTTGAAGACCATGTTTGTTAGTTAGAATGTACCTGTCTTAACTAAATTAATTTACAGTAAACTGAAAAGATAAGTGACTTTTTCGGTTTGGAAAGACGGAAGAGGGGGGGGGGGGTAGCTTTACACAATGTTGCAGTCCGTTACAGAAAAAATAGTGGTCCCTTGCATGCTTGCTTGATATTCATATACCTTTGTGCTTAGCAACTTGCAGTAAACGGGGTATTTGCAAGGAAATTTGGCGTATTTAAACGGCCTTAAAATGAGGATGATTAATTGTGAATATAAATACAACATTTTAATAAAAGGTAACTTAAAATAAATATTTACAAATAAACTAACTATTAAACCCCGCTCCTTATCGCTTCTGGTGCAAAAGTACCCATAATACTTATGGCGTTACCCCTTTGGATGGTTATGGATAACTTTTGCACCAAAAACGATTCAGAGCGGGGGCCCTCCCCTTTTTGCCGTAATCTACGGCCTATGTCGCGCACAAACTCTTTTGCGTCGGCACCCCAGCAGCCCGCCGTCTCCACTGCAAACGGTACGAATATGTACCCGCTCAAAGGAGCATACTTCTGGCGCTTTAGCGCCGCTTGAGCCTCTGCTGCCGCTCCACCCGCGCGTACCGTGCGACTGATATGGGAGGCCGCGTAGGTACTTCCGCACGTGGCGTCCCATATGAAATGAAATGAAATGAAATGAAAATCAAGTAACGACCTCTCTCCCAGGGCACTAACGTTAATCCATCGGGTCGTTTGCCGTCCGTGCAACTTAGGCCTGGGGGCTCAAGCACGGACGGAACGCCCGCCGATCTAAGTGTCCTCTGGATCAGGTCATTGAGAGCATGGTGGCGTGGGTCATTGAGAGCATGGTGGCGTGAATTAAAACTGTTCGCACACTTAGTAAAATTACTTAATATTCTTGTTTATCTATTGCAGATAATCTCTCATTCAATTATGTGCAGTATTTATTAAAATATAGAAACTTCTTTTTTTTAAGCTACTTATCCCGTTTTAAGGTAATTTAACTAATTTAATAATAATGTCTAAAATCACTTGACATCTAACTAACAGCTAAAACTAAAATTATCATTATTTAACTTACTAATAAAAACTTGTCTTCAATATCTGTCACAAAAATCCGTTTCATACCACACCAAATTAATTAAATGTCATGAACCCCAAGATGACAAACTTCGATGACCCTGTGGCAAGACAACAAACATTTACAACACAAGACGACCAGTTCACCAAGACCTGCTTCTTCAACCAACTCATAGTGCATTGAGTCCAGAAAGTTCTGGACATTTAAGTCAATGTTTGCAACGGTGACTTACGCTAGACAATACTCTTTATTAGGTGTGTTGTAAACTTGATCGTGTTTATTATGGCCTTTTAAGAAGTTTAGGGGAACAATGAAAGAAAGTTTTTAAGTTTTGGGCGAGACGGTGAACGGTTTAAGAAGTTTGTTTTTATCGATAACTTGTGTTTCAGATAATCTAACTATAGCAAGCAATATAGTAGCAACTGATGTAGATTTAGTTTTTTTTTGTCTGAAAGCTGAGTTAGTCGGGACTGTTCTTAACCATGTTTTCGCCGACGCCGAGCTCACTAAGGTCTACCTACACTCCATCCACCCGAAGATATTTCGGGTGACCAACAGGACGGCGTTCATTGGTCGAGCCAAGTAGATCCATTGACTGCCCGATCTTCACCCATCCTTTCGAGGTTCGGGTTCGAATCCGGTAAGGGCATTTATTTGTGATGAGCACATGTGATGTTTATTATGTATATAACTATTTGTATATATTATAAATCGTTTATATACACACACACAACAACACAAGCCTTCTTGAGCTTACCGCGGGACTGAGTAAATCTGTCTAAGAATGTCCTATAATATTTATTTATTTTATTTATATTTTCGTATAATATGCAGTGCACTGGAACCCAACGTCATCATATATTTATCAGAAGGATCTCACGTAACGGGGGCATAAATATCAAATCTCGGCGACTACGCCCATAAATTATTTAGGTGTGCCCTTACCCTAGCTTACAACTTACAGATGTTGCATTAATATTTATTTATTTATTTATTGATTCAAAAAATTTACACAGCGGACTAATACACTGTGAAATTGATAACAGACAGTATTTATACAACTAGGTACATAATACAATCTAAAAAGGTAAAAAAAGAAAAACACAGATAAACTAATACAAGACAGAAGATTCACGATTATCCATCATCTCACAAAACCTCATACATTCTGTACACAGATTCAACCAACTACTTGCAAATACATCACATTCCGGTGCTGATGCGAGTAGCTGCATTAATATACCGTAGAGCGCGGACAAGTGGTGATTGGCCATAGGATACAGTACGGGTTTTAGGCACAGCTATAAGTTGACTACTTCGTGGTCTGAAATTAAATTGGGCCTTAGCTATAGATGGAACGAACAGGCGTACACGTACAACCTGTGCAACCAATTCCGGGCAGTCCGAGTTTCCTCGTAAGACATTTACACGCAGTAGTCAAGAGTCCATAGTTGCGCCTTACCTCTAAGGAATTAAACCCTGATACTCCAAGTAGGAATTTTGATGGGTACAAATATGGGTAATAACCGTATTCCTTCTTGTATAAAAATCGCAGAAAGGCTTTCTGAATTTTTTCCAGCAAGAGTATGTACTTCTCCTCATGCGGGCTCCAGATAACCGATGCTGCCTCGAGTTTACTCCGGACTAACGCAGTGTACACTAATTTTATAATTCTAACCTGATCAAAATCTCGCGCATTTCGAACCACAAACCCTAACCTCCGGTAGACATTAGTTGCCAGCGTTTTCATATGTTCATGAAAGTTAAGCTGCATGTCAAGAATGACTCCTAAGTCCCGAACAGACTGGACTCGAGTAATGGGATCAGGACATAGTAGGTATTGAGCGAAAATAGGGCTATTGGCACGGCTGAAAGTCATCACGGAGCACTTGGAGTTATTGAAAAGGAGCTTGTTCTTAATGCTCCACTGATGAACACGATCAATATCTTCCTGTAACGATGTGCAGTTGGACAATTGTTGCACTCCATAAATTAGCTTTAAGTCGTCTGCGTAAAGTAAACATCTCGCATGTTTAGGGATAGCAGCTAAGTCCGTTATCATCAAGCCAAAGAGAAACGGACCTAAAATCGAACCCTGACTGACTCCGGAACGCGTGTGGTAGGGTTTCGATACGAAGCATCCGTGTTTATGGTTTGTTCAATTTTGGATTACAATATAAACGTTTTTAAAGAAACTCAATATACCTACAAAGCTCCTTTAAGATTATCCTTTAAACTACCATATTGCCGACATACAGTAAAAATGAAAAATGTACCCCGATTTTCTTTTTTGAGTTCCAAATACTGAAAATGTCGTCCATGGGGAAGAATGTAGCCTTCAAATTAGACTTAATTAACATTTGTCATGTCCATAACCCCCCCCCCCCCCCCCCCGGATCTGCGCATGCTATAAAATCTGTATCACCCCTGGGTATGTAGCCAAATGCACAAACACTTACAATAATGTCTAATCTATTGTCAAGTAGCAGTACTGATAATTTACGCTGACGCTTGATTGACGCTAGATGTCACTGTGTACGGAGTTACAACTCTTTCCTTAGGTACTTATTCCTCTACCAAACCATGACAATGTATGATCAAGACAAATAAAGAATATGAATATGAATATGAATATGGTCGTCAGGTGCCGTAGCCGAATGGAACTGCGACGCGAAACGAAAACGAAACGCCGCGAAAGGTAGTCTGGCTATGTCGCGCCAATACGCAAGAGCGATAGAGATATATATCTACGAGCGTTTCGTTTCGTGAGCGTTTGTGCCAATCGGCTACGCACACAGTTATTGTGGCGCCGGCTGTACTGTCCATAGTACACTGGCAGACTTACATTGTTATATAAACCGTACACGTCGTATTTGCGTAAATCAGAAGGCGATGACACTTGTGTATGTCGTGTTATACTCGTACAAAGGAAATTTGGCTGCATTTGCAATACTGTTGCGACGTTTGTTGACGATGCTATATCTATTTCCTAGATAAAGAGTTACTTATTGCTACATTTCTGGCTGTAATTATTACGTTTTCTTAACTTTACTAATCCACGTTCATTCATTTATTTATGGAGAACCATTTAAGTAGTAAAAAACTCAGGCACAGTGATCCAAAGTGAATCTTGGCCTCCAAAATGAGAGCAGGCCACCTGTCCCAATCCTGCGTAGCCTCACGCCAGTCATTGACTTGAAGCTGACGTAGATCTGCCGTCACATTTTCCTTCCAGCAGCGATACCTAACCCTCTAGCAGAACTTGATGAACGCATGATGTATGAACTCGCGCGACAAGGCAAGTTCTGCTAAAGGGTCTGGCAGGCAATTATGGTCTCGCGATAAGTGATAAAACATCTGGCCGTCCCTATCGAACTTACAAATAGTGCGATAGGGACGGCCAGGGGCCCGTTTCTCGAAAGGTACAAGCCTTGTATTACAAGTGCGCGAACTGTCAAATCGTATGGGTTGTCATGGAAACACACTTGTAATACAAGGCTTGTACCTTTCGAGAATATAATACAAGGCTTGTACCTTTTTATCATTTATCGCGCGACCATACTTGTCTGCCTGATGACATGACATCAATGCAGTACTTTATTAATATTTATCATAATTGTAAATAACTCGTTAGCAGCGAAGTGTACCTACAACAGTTCAGATATTTTTGTATGCAACGTTGTTTAAATTAAGTAGTCAAAAAATACACATGTTGTCTTTATTAACAATACCTACGTAATAACAACACTATCCTCACATCTGGCCTTTTGATTTTTCTTGAACAACGGTTGAATAAAATATTATTAAGGTACAGTGGTGCAAATCTCGACTGGGGGCCAATTGTAACCAGTGTAACTAATCCATTTTGTCCATTATTACACTATGATGTTGTATCTACAATGTAGATTCTACATGTATCCACTGAACATGCCTCCCATATATAACCGGTAGACACTCTATTTAATAATGCAAACATTGTAAAACATGGAAAAATGGACCATTTACAGTTGTCCCCCAGTCGAGATTTGCCTCGCTGTACCTTACATTGTTCTATAATAGTCATCGACCTATAATAGTACATTACGATACAAGTGCGTAAAAAAGGAAGTTCGAAACGAGTGACGATAAATTAAAACACGACCGAAGGGAGTGTTTTAAATCGACACGAGTTACGAATTTCCTTTTCGCACGTGTATCGTACGACGTTTTTCAGTACAGATGAGCCTCCGAAGTTTCGACCTGGCATAAGTCGTGTTTTAATTTATCGCCACTCGTTTCGAACTTCCTTTTTTACGCACTTGTATCGTAATGTACTATTTCAGTAGGTACAGATGGTGCTTTTTTTACGCACTCGTGTTTTAATTTATCGCCACTCGTTTCGAACTTCCTTTTTTACGCACTTGTATCGTAATGTACTATTTTACTCGTTTCAAAAGATTTCCTGTTACAAAAGCCTATACGTAATTTTCCCGTTGTAATGAATATACAACTTCATTAGGTACAGAGTTTCCTTTCCGTTTCTTAGAAACTTCCGGGTCCTATTTGTCACACTCCATACTTCCGGCACAATATAATAAAGAGTACTATCGTACAGTATGGCCACTCCCGTTCCCCGCTGAAAGCGCCGCCCACCCCCTCTCGGTTACCTCACAGTTACCGCCTGTCAAAAACGTGAACAGTCGACCTGTCATATTTCACTCATACAAGCATGGTACGCGTTCACCTACACGAGCTTAGACTGTGTGCTAGGAACGCGCCTCTTTCATATATTTGATCGCCAGTGTCCGAGGTATGCTTCCGGTACGTTATGGTTGGTTGTTGCCGACTCTATTTTGACTGTTAGTCAAAACTATTCCTAAAATTATGCTTAAAGTCCGTCGAAGTTCTCAAGTTATTATAATCATCAACTTATTAGATATAGATTTATAGAAACTAAGACTTAGTATACAATTTATTAGTAAATGGGCCTTTGAGGCAATGTACCACATTTCCTCGCTCTATCGTAATGCTGATTCGTTGTGCGAGGAATTCACCATCTCTTAAAGTTACGTCAACCAGACGATTTGCGATTTTTGTGAAAAACTTGTGCGCCCATGGACTTAAAGATTCACCATTTTCTCTAAATCTGAAAAAAAATTGAAAAGCAATATAAAATTTGGCTCAAATGACAAAAATTCCGAAAGAAACATTAAAAACAGCTTAAATAAGTTTCCTCTCAGAGAATTGGGGCAATATTTAAAACGACCGATAAAATATTAATTATCCGTCTAGACGAAAAGCGGTTGAAATGAATTGGGTCATTCCATTTAATAAGCACCTAGAGAAACGACTGTCATGATTTTTTACTGTAGAAAAATCTATGACATGCATACATTCACGTCGGTTTCCCTAAGGGGTAGGCAGAGATCAGAGATTCCCATTTGCTACAATTCTGACAAACCACTTTCGCTTCAAGTGTATTTTCTATATTATCTTAGATTTGCGGGACTTATGGATACACTTCGACCCATCGGGATCCTTTGTGCAATTACCCCCTACGATCCTTCAGATCTTTCAGCTATTCAGGAGCTTCTCGTCCATCTCCATGTGTCTGATTATGAGGGTGGGTAGCTCATGTAGTTCTCTGAAGTCCTTTGATTTCAGGTGAACTGCTCCAAAGTTCTTCATTCTTTGTCTGGCGAGGGCGTGACATTCGCACATTAGATGTCTGACGGTCTCTTCCTCGTCACCACACATACGACAATCAGTGTTGTCAGCGTGTCCCATCTTGGCCAAAATTCCTTTGACCCCGTAATGGCCCGTGAACACCCCCATTATAATTTGGAGTTGTCTTTTGCTTAGTTTCCCTAGCTTCCTGCTCCATCCGGAGTCTACCCTCCGCATAAAGTGCTTTGAATGTTTTTCTTTCCTCCATGCCCTCCACATGCCCAAACCATTTTAACATACCCATCTTAATCTTTCTCACATTTATTAAAATATATTAGGTTAATAAAAATGGTGTCCTGTTTAAAAATTTTGCTCGTATAACAGGAAATACCCAGTATAAACCATGAAGCATTGTATAGTAGCAAAATTATACTACAAATCTAATAATATAACCTCGTCATACTTTTGCCAGTGACAGAAACCACTATTGGAAATCCTTTAAATAGTTATAAGATTTCACACAGTCGAAACTCTTTTCCAAACAAACTTCAAATAAGTGAAAAGTATTAAAAGTTCCCTCCTTAATAAAGTGGGGTGAGAAGGAGGGGGGGGGGGGGGGGGGTAATAGATATCTAGCAAGTGAGTTCTTAATAAGATTTCAAGTCTTATTAAATATTGGAATTAAAAGTTTTGTTCTCAAAGAGATATGGTCTAGGTGCACCGATTTATTTTTACAAAAGTATAATAACATGATAAGTCTTCACTCATGACTGTATTCCCAAATGGGGTAGGCACAGAACATGACGCTGCTCAAGTTTCAGTCCCACTCTTGGCAATCAAGTTGGATTGTAAGAAACTTTTGGGAGCTGAAATTTGGCATACTCGATACTAATACAAAGACAAATCAATAAAAAAAAATACAAGCCGAAACTCGCTGGGGGCAGATTCAGTTAGCTTATTCTGGCATGGCCTTTAGTAATTATTTATTTAGTTTCTTTTACATACCTAATAGTACATAGTATAGTTTTGGAAAAAGGCTCCTTTCGGGCAAGCTCGGTCCATAGTAGGCCATAGCTTCGCCTCGGCTAGTCTGTGGCCATGAGCAATCAATCGCATTTGGTTTTTTTTTTAATCAATAAGGAAGTGCTGGTGGCCTAGCGGCAAGTACGTGCGACTTTCGTTCCGGAAGTCGCGGGTTCGAACCCCGGCTCGCACCAATGAGTTTAACGGAATTTATGTGCGAAATGTCATTTGATATTTACCAGTCGCCCTTCGGTGAAGGAAAACAAAACATCGTGAGGAAACCGGACTAATTCCAATAAGGTCTAGTTTACTCTTAACTAGTGCCTACGCCAAATTTTGGGATTAGTTGTCAAAGCGGACCCCAGGCTCCCATGAGCCGTGGCAAATGCCGGGATAACGCAAGGAGGATGACACACAATATTTTCTAAGACTAAGTTTCTTAGTCTTAAGTACCTAAACCATTATTTTTATTAGACGTTTCTCAGCCGAAAGCCTTTGGACGTTAAAACACGTCAGCGTGCCAAGTTCTAATCGAGTTAGGCCCTCGTCCATTAAACGACATTAACGAGTCAGTGTTAGGCACTTCGTCCATTTAGACATAACTAGGTTAGCTTAGAGATTGAGTGAGACTTTCAAACCAAATGATGGTTGAATAACTACTTTTTTTCAGAAGGTATCTATCTATACAAGTAGAGACTGGCACGGGCAATTTGATAAAACAAAAAAAATCACCTCAACCTTGTGTTGTGTGTTTAGGTAGGTTCTAGAATAAGAGAGAGACGCCATTTGCTTATGAAAGCACACTGGGCACCATCATCCAAAAACTTTGATACAAACTCGCAAATATAGTCGCGTACTTAAATAGATATACAACCTGTATATCACCATAAATTAAATATAACAAGATCATACCATCCCATACATTAAAATGCGACCGCCTACGAACGCGCTTACACTCCACCACACATAGATGGCGCCACAAAAAAATGCCTTGTTGCCACCGATTATTTGTAGATTGGCATTAAGTGTCAATTCCGAGCCGTAAATCTATGTCAAAAGTGTATAATCGAAAGCTACAAGATATTTTTTTTGTGGTGCCATCTATGAGTGGTGGAGTGTAAGCGCGGTCTTAGGCGATCGCATTTTAATGTATGGGATGGTATGATATTGTTATATTTAATTTATGATATCGCATACTTATTACTCCTAGCGTTAAATTCGAAAATTGCAGATTGCTTCATACAAATTTCCACCCCCCCATTTTCGGGAAGTTGGGGGTTAGAAAGAGACAAAAAGTAGCCTATGTCACTGTCTATCCTTTTAACTATCTCCACCTAAAAATCACGTAAATTCGTCGCTTCGTTTTGTCGTGAAAGACGGACATACAGACACACACTTTCCCATTTTATAATATTAGTATGGAAGTATGGATAGATATATACTGTAGTAATTTAGACTTCCTAACTTCCTCCATAAACATTTGACATGTTCATTACAGGCCGAAGTGGACGTCCGAACTTTTAACGTGGATATTACTGCGGTCGAGAAAGTGAATGGAATGGATTCGTTCATTCACTTATTGAAATTACCATTCACTTGCGGGGCGATATCTGCAGATCGTTATAATGAGGGAGTTGCCAAGTCAATGAAATGAGATTTTCTTATTATACAAGCCGTACATTGTGAATTTCATTTTTAGTAAGATTGTTTTTTAGAATTATTTTGAAGGTTTTATTAGAGATAGGTTTTATTTTGTTATTATAATAAATTATTAAATTTGAAACAAATAAAAAAAATGTGTTGTAGGTTAAACACCCTTGCAGATATAATTGTTTTGATAAAAGTATACCTAGTTGTATTCCATGAAATATGATACTACAAAAAAATTGTAATGGAATAATATTAGATTAATAACTTGGGAAATATAATGTTAAAGCAATTTTTGTACAATTTTTTTTATACTAAACGGACAGAGTACCTAAGTAAAAGAAGGCGATATCATTTTATGTACTCTTGTTATTTTAAAGGATTTATTTTATTTACCTATTAAGTAACATCCATTATTAAAAAAAAATTCATTGATATGAAACTTTAATTCCTCATTTCACTAAATTCTCATGATTTTAACTGTTTCAATTATCATGCTTTGATATTCAAATCATTAAAATTCAGCCTTTATACAAGATTAAAACATAACTGCAGTACTGAGTGAATCCGTTCATTTCATTCACTCGCTCATTTACCCCGCATTAAATTACCATTCAATTTGGCAAAGGACTCAGAAATCAGATGAAAGATTAATTTTAATCTTTAACTGCATTTTGGTTTAAAATGTTAAATATGTCTTGTTGAATTGCTTCTATACGAACAAAGTGATAATAAGAAGCATATGGGCCAGCTTATGGTAAGTAGTATCATTAGACCAGGAATCTTGAAATGGTGGATTTGATTTACACAGAGCGCGTTTTGGTGTTTTGCCACCTGGAATGGATACTGATGGTTATTTTATAATAAAAACCGCACAAATGAAAAAAACTAATCGTTGACCCCTTGCTGTAGCATATTTCAAAGTGGTCAGAAAAGATGTCGTATTACAAAGATTTTTTTTTGTTTTGACATTATTCAAAAATGAGTCACGCTGCGCGCTAACTCTAGGTCTAAAAAAAAGTCTAGACTATATTTTTGTGGGCGGAATGTTCACGTTAGGAATAAATAAATATCAAAGTAACGCCTGTTAATTAACATCAAACATCCACAATTCTCTCAAAAATTCTAATAAGTGTTAGAGTTTCAAAATATTATCCCTCAGGAACATTTTGTCGCAACTAATCTTATTACAATATATTCATAACACTCCACAGGGTGAAATATGAATAACAACACTCTTCGAATGACGAATATCCGTCATCAAATAATCATTTTCGTACACTACACCCAAATCGGCTCATTTGCTCCGCGAGCTAACCCATTCACTCAGCACATCAATCATTCAATCATTCACTCGAGCTTTAAAAGAGGTGTATGTTGGCTTAGAAGGTTTATAAGAAATGTAGGAACGGGCTTTAGGGATAAGTGCGAAGTGTAATCGACATTGAAAGTTACTGAGCGTTAAGTACTGAATAAAGAATTGAGAATTATAGATAGCTTTGTATAAGCACAGTATAATAAAGAGTACTATCGTCAGCATGACCACTCCCGCTCCTCGCTGAATGTGCCGCCCACCTCCTCTTGGTTACCTCACAGTTACCGCATGTCAAAAACGTAAACAGTCGACCTGTCATATCTCACTCATACAAGCATAGTACGCGTTCACCTACTTACACGAGCTTAGACTGTGTATGTCACAGTTTCGTTTTCTTTCAACCCCTTATTTGCCAAGAGTGGCACTGAAGCTTTAGTAGTTTCATGTGTTCTGCCTACCCCTTTATGGGATACAGGCGTGATTGTATGTATGTATGTAGACTGTGTGTTAGGAACGCGCCTCTTTCATATATTTGATCGCTAGTGTCCTAGGTGTTAAGATTGATTTAAATTTTTAAAGATTTTTACACACGCTTGGGTCTCACAGAGAACACTTTGAATCAATATCGTCATTTTGAATTTGTTCAATTGCCAAAATCTTAACGCGCAGTAGAGTGCACAAGTACTCATGCCTAATGATAGTAATGATAGATCTCCATATAACACGAAACCTCAGCACATCCGTATATCTATTATCGTCATCCTCCTTGCGTTATCCCGGCATTCGCCACGGCTCATGGGAGCCTGGGGTCCGCTCTGACAACTAATCCCAAGATTTAGCATAGACACTAGTTTTACGAAAGCGACTGCCATCTGACCTTCCAACCCGAAGGGTAACAAGGCTTATTGGAATTAGTCCGGTTTCCTCACGATTTTCCTTCTCCGAAAAGTGATAGGAAAATCGCACATAAGTTGCGAAACACTCATTGGTTCGTGTGCCGGCCTGCCGGGGTTCGAACCCGCGACCTCCGGATTGAAAGTCGCACGCTCTTACTGCTGGGCCACCAGTGCTTCCGTATATTTATTATATTTCCATATAATTTATTTGGATATCGGATCTATGCCTGAATTTGATCTACAGAGCAATAGTTTGGTCAGTTGTGGAAATATTTCTGTTCTTCTGCGATGGACAGCGCTTGCTTGAACTTTATTACTACACTGGAAAATAGGTTACCCACAAGTACATAAGTCTTTATAAGCTAACTTTTAGTTTTTGCTTGCAACTTCCATTGAGTATTATGGTTTCCCTAATAGGTACTTCAAGCAAAAAACCGTAAAGTTAATCCAAAAGTCACTCAAACGCCAAATGAAAAATACACCATTCGAATAAAAGTTCACATCCATTCAATCCGCTCACTCAACTCGTTCAGTCGTTCGCGAACTTTTTTCATTTGCCAATTTTCGTGAAGTTGGCCTCTTTCTGACGCGAAGGAGTGATAGGGAGAGATTGCTAACAGTTGAATATTTGTTACAACATGGCTGTGTGTCACACCGTACTGCCAAGTACGATCATAAGAACTCTATAATCTGTAATAAATATTGCTTAATGAAATGTGGTAAAACTTTACACTCACTGTTTTAAACTGAAACGGGATTTAATTGCGTGACACATACGTTTATGTTTTGGTCCGACGAGTCGGACGCACATTTGTGCATTTTTACATTATCTGATCCTATATCGGATGTATCGAGATCTTTGATTTTTAACTTTGAAATCCTCCCGACATCCGATATCGGATCGGATAATAATGTGAAAAGTTGAAAACGCACTAATGAATGTAATTCTAAAATGTCAAAATCTCGTGTTAGAGGCTCTAGATTCGTAAGGTTGAAACAATAGAGAAAAGGCCCGAATAAACTTGTTATTCGTCACTTACCCGGCGACGATTCTGTAGACACGTGACGGAGGTGCCAATGGACCGGAATTGCTAACACAATAACAGTAGTTTCATTTTTTGAGTTCAAGAAGTAGGAGTGTACCGCGAGCTCTTATGCCTGATCAAGGGTTGACTTGAAACATGACAATCGCGATATTTAACATGAGTACATTCGTAGCTCAAGAATGTTTAACGTCTATTATATAGCCGTATTAAATAAAATACAGCCGTTTGGTTAAGAATTTAAATAGCCCGTTTCCTCGTGTGGATGTTGTAAAATGGTTTGGACGATGGGCTAGCAAGCTGTAACTGCAATATTTATAACAATTTAGTTTTGTTTTAACTTCCTTATTGCTAAGAGCGGCACTGGTACTTGATAAGTGAGAGTACTGGTGTGAGTGTATGTATAAATCATATTATATATGTGTGTAATTGGCTTATTTTTACGAGTTGCTACAATTTTTGTGGATCAACACAGTCTAAATCTTTGGATTTTAAGTAAGTAGTACTACTAAGGATGACGTTTTTTTACGAACTCATGTATGTAGGGTTAGAGCCGGCGTAGCTTTATTTGACGTTCATATGCGCATTGTAATATGCCTACTTGAAAAATAAATATTTCATTTTCATTTTCATTTTCATTTTTTCATTATCCTCCAAAATTATGTTTCAGGAAAGCTTCAAAATAAAACGTGTTTTAAATACTAGGTATTTCTAGTAGCTTTGTACTTTATATAATTTATTGAAATTAATTTCCATTGAGTGTTTTTTTTTATGAATATTTTTGCTTATTAAATTGTATCTTGTTTTTTTTACTGCATGTTATTTATAAGATGTAATATTTTGAAAAGAAGTGGCCCGCCGAGTTTCTTGCCGGTCCCATAGTGGATACCCCCCTCCAACTGAGGGGGGACTGAAATCTTCTCGAGGTTGAGGAGTAGGGTTAGAGCCGGCGTAGTTTTATTTGACGTTCATAAGCGCATTGTAATATGCCTACTTGGAAAATAAATATTTCATTTCATTTCATTTCATTGGCTTACAGATGTAGTGCGAAAAGGGTTTCCTTCGGAAACGTTCGTATTTGTCATGCTAGTTCAGTCAATGTCAGTACATCTTGTACTGAGACTGACTGAAATAGCATGACACGTTCGTACGTTTCCGTAACAATACGAAGGCAAATCTTTCCGCACTACATCTGTAGGTAATTGAACCGTAATTTAAACATGAAATAATTACGACCCTCTCTTGTTAGTAAGACATATATACTGGCCACATCGCTTTTGATGACTAAAGAGACCTATGCGAGAGCGACATATTTTGCCACATAGCTGAGTAAGACATATTGTTATTTACCGGTTATTCAGGGTTAGGCAGAGTGTGGATACTAATGGAAACACTAGTTGTTGACGTGGCGAGCAATATATTCAGAGTGACATATTTACAAACACAACTTTTAAAACATAAATATTACTGCTGTCACATAAGTAATCCACGAATCCGCACGAAGCGCAATAAATTACGTCATTCTAAATTAGGGGGGGGGGGGGTTTGGTCTGCGGATGACGGTAAATGATAGATGGGGGGGTTCGAAATTGACGTCATTCTTATTTATTTATTTATAGTTTATTTTTCACGTACAAAAAGATTATTTCTAAAAAGAAATTTCTTCCAGCACACCCAGTAAGTGAGACTGCAAATATGAGAGGCGGCTAAGGCGCATACAATACTAAAATAACTCATAATAAACATACATAAGTAATGCAACATAGATGTACACAAATACAGTAATAACTACAGATAAAATACTCTAACAATAATATTACATATAATACTAGCTGCCCGCCCCGGCTTCGCCCGTGGTACTTAAATGTATTATACATATAAACCTTCTTTAAGAATCAGTCTATCTATTTAAAAAAAACCGCATCAAAATCCGTTGCGTAGTTTTAAAGATCTAAGCATACATAGGGACAGACAGCGAAAGCGACTTTGTTTTATACTATGTATTTATATTATATTATAAGTAGTTATATTATATCAATGATTATTGCCAAAGTAAAAATAATAAAAGATGATTCTATAACCAAGTGTTTTAATCATATAATACCCTATTTTTCTCAAATCTGCAATGTTTTATTTTGTCAAACTGGTAATGACGTCAATTTTGGGAGAAGGGGGGGGGTCATTAAGATATGACGATAGGATGATTATAGGGGGGGGGGTCTAAAATCTGAAAAAATCGATGACGTAATTTATGGACAGCCCCTTTGCTACTTCTTTTCTTATGCGCACTGCCAAGGAGTGGAATTCCTTGCCGGCGGCTATATTTCCGAGCTCATATAACCCGCAACCTTCAAATCAAGAGTGAACAGGCCTCTTCTGGGTGAGCTCACTCCATCGTAGGCCACGACTTTGCCTTTGGCTAGTCTGTGGCCAAGAGTAAGCCCATTTATTATAAAAAAAAATGGCTTACTTTATGCCAGCATAGTACATACATATGCAACCTCCAATAAGACATAGGTTAGATAAACGTGTACCTACTGTACTGTCTCCACTGTACCAAGGTTATATAAAAGAAACGTGCTCAGGTTCAGAGGAAGCGCACTCCTCGTGCCGAGGGTTGCAGGTTCCATTAATGCCTAGCCGAAGTGACAATCGTTGAAGCTTCGTGGCCATTTGTAGCAAACTCTCCCTAGTCTCCCTATCGCTCTTCAGACTGCGGTTCAAGTTGGCTAGGCTAGCTGTATTAGTTTAGGCATAAAAAAAAAAAAAAAAAATTATTGGACATTCTTACATAGATTGACTGAGGCCCACGGTAAGCTCAAGAAGGCTTGTGTTGTGGGTACTCAGACAACGATATATATAATATATAAATACTTATAATTATATATAGAAAACATCCATGACTCAGGAACAAATATCTGTGCTCATCACACAAATAAATGCCCTTACCGGGATTCGAACCCGGGACCGCGGCGTAGCAGGCAGGGTCACTACCGACTGCGCCAGACCGGTCGTCATAAGTACTTATAAAACTTTTTTGCAGTAAATTGTGACGTTCTTCGCTTACCGTAAGAACGAAAATACTCGTAACTTTAAGCCAAGTACGATATAATACGGGACTGACAAAAGCCATACAAAAAAGCGTACCCCTGAAATGTATGAGCTTTTTAGGCTTAAAACTTAGATGGCGCTGTTTCGCAGCCTAGTGGCCAAAATCATATTTTTCCCCAAATATTTTCGCGTTTTTATGTTTTATAAGAATAAATGACATGCTTCTTTATTTTAATATCGTGTTATCACGTCAATATTACACATTTTGAAAAAAAAAAAAAATTTTAGCTATCGTTAATGTAGTTATGATGGTATTTAATAGATAGCGCTAAAAATCGAAGTAAAATCTTTCGGTCTATGTTGCTATTTTATAACATGTATGCCATACGAATAAATAATTTGTACTTAAACGACAAAGAAGTAGTTACCTTTTGATTGAAAACGGGGGACAGTTGCCTTTTATACAGGATGCCATATAAGAGTTATAAGTTTCTAATCTCGACGTGTGAGTAATTTCTCGAAATTCTATAAGTGACCATGGGGCGCAACTTATTCAAAGCTTCAAATTGTACGATTTAATTCATCGGTGACACACGCCAATAAGACCTGTATTTATGATAATAATCGGCTACAGTTTCTCCGTTATTCCTTGTTTTATCAATTGTTTGCATCGAGTTACCCATTTTGGGTATTTTCAAGTTAGTTAGTATGATCGATGTGAGAGGCAGGCGCGATGGGTAGATTAGATTCAAAGATTTTTATTTGTTCAACATATGTAAGTTACAAGATGTTCAATAATTGTTGATTAGCGACACGATTTACTTACTTGACTCGCACCCCACTTGTTACGCCGTGTCTTGCGTGGGCGACGGTCGCGCGACCGTCGCCGTCGCGTCTCATACTTCCATATCGATAAGGTTTGATTTCGTATGCGTCGCATCGCCGTCGCGCGACCATCGCGCGTCCGTCGCCCACGCAAGCCACGGCGTTACAGGGGTGATGAATCGGGTCGGGTGGTTTTAACACCATGGGTGTAAAATCAAGATGAAGAGAGTGGAAAAATCAGAAAAGCGCAACAGGGGATTTTAGACGACCGGTCTGGCCTAGCGCGTAGTGACCCTGCCTGCTAAGCCGCGGTCCCGGGTTCAAATCCCGGTAAGGGCATTTATTTTGTGTGATGAGCACAGATATTTGTTCCTGAGTCATGGATGTATTCTATGTATATATTATATGTATGTATTTATCTATGTAAGTAAGTATACTCGTATCGTCGCCTAACATCCATAGTACAAGCTTTGCTTAGTTTGGGGTTAGGTTGATCTGTGTAAGGTGCCCCCAAATATTTATTTAATTATTTATTTATTTGTACAAAATAAGCAACACGCACACAATACGAAAAAATCATGACTAGACACTTCGACAAAATTTTGAATTATGATATTTTCGCGTAGAGGTATAATAAGTGAGAAATAATATGCTAATATTTATAAATACAACAAAAACTAGGAGGTGCAGCTAAACTACATTGAAAGCCCTTTATTTTGAGATTAAAATCTCTTTAAAAAAAATTGGCTAGACATGTTTTTTTTTTCTCGTGTAAACTCCACTTGGTGCATCACTCAAGGCTTGGTGCATATGGAATTACGGAACGGTGTGAGAGGCGGCCGCGGTAGGTAGATTAGCGACACGACTTACTGACTTGACTTGCACCCGACTTGTAACATGGGTGATAAATCGGTTGGCTTTGACGGGGGTGTAAGAACAAGAGGGGAGTTCAGTGCAACATGGGGTTCCAAATTCGAGTGTAACTGTCGTATTAGAACAATGTTTCAGTGTTTTAATGACACTCTTCCACAGCGACGACCGGTCTGGCTCAGTCGGTAGTGACCCTGCCTGCTGAGCCGCGGTCCTGGGTTCAAATCCCGGTAAGGGCATTTATTTTTGTGATGAGCACAGATATTTGTTCCTGAGTCATGGATGTTTTCTATGTATATAAGTATGTATTTATCTATTTAAGTATGTTATATCGTCGCTTAGCACACATAGTACAAACTTTGCTTAGTTTGGGGCTAAGTTGATCTGTGTAAGGTTGTGATATTTGGCGGTGACTTTCACTTATGCCCATAAGTTGGGGTAGCCACTTGTAATGTGTAGCAGTGCGTAGGGCGACCACTGTAAGATTGGGAGAAGTTCGGACACCCACTTTATTTCTATGGGGTTAAGTTCGGACACCCGTTTTATTTATATTAAAACTCATTGAAAAAAATACTAAAGGACAAATTGAAGTTTTTAGAGCGCCCCTTTCCTCACTCTTTTAGCTAACGAATGATCGCAATTGAAGAAAACAAGTTTGAATAATTTAACTAATATATTGTTATAAAAAACCGGCCAAGTGCGAGTCGGACTCGCCCACCGAGGGTTCCGTACCTACAAAACTATTAGGTACTTTTACGTTACTCACATAAGTCTAAAGACTGGGCTAGGCTAGAAGTATAGGTTCTCTAATGAGCATAATTGTGTTTAGCGCCACCTCTCGACGAATTCGCGAACTAATTAGCACAGCTTGCGTGAGGTCTTTTAAAATGTTAACCAAATTCAATATTTTTTATGGGATATTATTAAGCGCACAGCAAAAAAATAATCGCCTATCAATTTATCGTCATCAATAATATACTTCTGTACATCAAATTAATTACTTCACTGCAAATAAACTAAATGATTAACAAAACTAGTAATGCAGATTATTCCAAAGTACACATCAGCACGACATTACTTTTTTCCTCTAATGCAAGACAATTAAATTCCTTTAGGAACAAAAATACAACAATCTTATCAAAAATACTAATTGCGCAGCAATTTACCCGTCTTCATAGCAAATTATTCAATTCGAAGAGCATACATCCTTTTTTCTTATTTTTTAAGTATTCACGTTCAGCTAATTTAATAATTATTATAGCTACAATATCTTAATTCATTGCATTATTTCTAAGGAACAGAACTGTCACCGTCACGAAAACAAACTTTTGCTAGAAAATTGGGTTAGTTTAGGTTAGAACTGCGACCCTCACGGAAACAAACTTTTGTGAGAAAAGTGGGTTAGGTTAGGTTAGAACTGTGCCCAAGGAGGCGGCCATCGTTGAGTCTTGGGGGCAAAGTAATGGTTCAGTGGACGTTAGGGTTGAGCATGAGGTGAAACAACTCGGAGCTGCGCTGATTCGCATCTGCGACGCAGCGATGCCTAGAGCAAAACTTCTTTCGACGAAACGACGGGTGTACTGGTGGATACCAGAACTCATTGCTAGAATTCACTGCCAGAATCAATTGCGAAACGCTTGCGTGGCTGCGCGCCGTCAATACACAAGAAGTAGAAGAAGGCGCATCCGAGTTCAAGAAGAGGAAGATGCTTTTTACGAATTGTACAGGGCCGCTCGTAAAACGCTGCATAATGCTATCGCGCAGGCCAAAGAGGCCAGGGAAGCGCTCAACAGGGATCCATGGGGCAGATCGTATCGGAGCGTAAGGCAAATGCTCCGGCCCTGCCCCCCCCACTGACCAGCAGTCTCGAGCCAGATATTTTGGAACGAGTTGTCAGTGCTCTTTTCCTAGAAAGGGGCGGCTTTGTGCCACCAGCTATGGCATCTGGTTGTGCCATACCAACAGACGCGATTAGAGAGGTACCGCCAGTCACGGAGGTCGAACTGAGTGTTGCTGTCTTGAAACTCCGCTCCAAAAAGACAGCACCTGAGCCAGACGGCATACCTGGGCGAGCCCTGGTAGTCGCGCTCAGCGAGATGGAGGAAAGAGTCAGAAACCTTTTCACTGCGTGCCTAACCCAGGGGCGTTTTCCCGATAGGTGGAAAGCAGGCAAGTTGGTGCTCCTTCGGAAGAATGGGCGCCCACCTGATCAGCCGTCAGCATATCGCCCCATAGTGCTGCTTGACGAGACGAGCAAGGTCTTCGAAAGTATAATCGCCGCCCGTCTCGTTAAGAGCATGCAGCCGGGTCTGAGCGATTGCCAATATGGCTTCCGTCCGCAGCGTTCGACACTAGACGCAATTGCCCACGTAAGGGACTTCGCAGAAGAGGAGATCTCCCAGGGTGGGACTGTGATGGCTGTGTCACTACACATTTCGAATGCATTCAATACCTTACCCTGGGAGACAATAAAGGCGGCACTCAAATATCACAATGTGCCCAATCATCTACAAAACACAGTGGCGGAATACTTTTCCGGGCGCGTTGTGGTATTCCCAACTAAAGATGGCTGGGGAAGACGGAAAATGGCGTGCGGTGTTCCACAGGGCTCGGTGTTGGGGCCGCTCCTGTGGAACATTGGATACGATTGGGTCAGGGTACAGGGAGGCCGCCTATGTAGCCACAGCTGGGGTAGCACACGTAGTGCATAGGATTCGGGCGCTAGGTCTGGAAGTCGCACTGCACAAATCCGAGGTTCTGGTCTTCCACGGGCCTCGAAATAAACCTCCGGAGGGAGCCCAAATTACAGTGGGGGGAACTTCCATAGCCATCGGGTCGACGATGAAGTACCTGGGACTCGTTCTCGATGGTAGGTTCGAGGAACACTTCAAGCGTCTGGCCCCAAAATTGCTGGCTGCTGCCGGCGCGCTTGGGCGTATTCTCCCAAATCTGGACGGGCCAGGAGGAGCATGTAGACGACTCTATATGAGCGTGGTACGTTCAATGGCCCTCTACGGGGCGCCAATATGGGCGGACACCCTGAGATCTAAAAGTGAGGCCCTTCTGCGTCGTCTTCAACGAGCTATAGTTCTCAGGGTGGCTCGAGCGTACCGCGACAATTCGTACGCGGCAGCTAGCCTACTAGCCGGAAGCCCGCCGTGGGACCTTGAAGCCAAGGTTCAAACCGCGGTCTATTGGCGGGTGACGGCAGCAAGGAGGGAAGAGAACTGGCCTGTCCTTCAAGAAATCCAAAAGTGGAGAGAAGAAGCACGAGAAGTGCTCTTCGAGCGTTTGGAGATCCCGGGAGCTAGCCGGGAACCAGAAAGAAGCGGCCGCTGTTCGGCCCGTTCTAAAAGAATGGGTGGAACGTAAGTACGGCGCACCTTCTTTCCATCTCACACAGCTCCTGACGGGGCACGGCTGCTTCGGCTGGTACCTGTGTGAGAGGGTGGGAAGGGAGCCTACTACAGCGTGTCACCATTGTGATCGAAGAGCAGTGGACACGGCCCAACACACGCGCGAAGAGTGCCCTGCTTGGGATGAGCCTCGCGCTGCCCTGTTCACGGTTATAGGGGTGATCTCTCACTGCCGGCGCTAATATGCCATATGCTTAGCAGTGAAGAGGAGTGGGAGGCAGTGACCACCTTTAGCATCGTTGTCATGACGCAAAAGGAGGCCGCCGAAAAAGTGTGCGAGCTCAGCGCCGCAGAAGGCCAGGCAGGCGGCGAAGAGTCTTCGCAGAGAGACTGATGCTGCCCTAACCGAAACTTGCGGGTGATGGACCGGGAACTACATCACCCGCCTGAAGAGTTTCTGTGCTGGAAGGCCCTCAAACGTTTTAAGGGTACCTTCAGCGGAGTAGGCTGCATGACCAGCCACAAAAGCCGGGCCCGCAAGGGCAACGCTGGCGGGGCAACGGTGGTCTACAACCGTGTTCCCGAAACCCCGCCCAAGGCGAGCGTCGGAACACCCCAAGGGGTTTAGTCCATGGGAGTCGGACATACCCACTTGTCACACAAAAATCGCCATATGTATGCCTTGAAAGGCAGAAGAAGATCTGAAGATTTGAGGAGTTCCCTCGATTTCTCCAGGATCCCATCATCAGAACTGGGTTCTGAGAAAAATGGGACCAATCTGTATGTATATACAACCAATCAAAAAAAAATTCAAAATCGGTCCAGTAACGACGGAGATATCGAGGAACAAACATTAAAAATAAATACAAACTAATAGAGAACCACCTACTTTTAAGAGATTTTAGGCGGCGGTTAAAAAAGCCGTTCTTCTTTTCTGAATGCGCTTTAAATTTAATTTTTTTTGCTGGTCACTTTATGTTGTAATTAATAAAAAAAATGATTGCAATTAGAATAAAATGCTGTGTCATTTAGATTAAACTGCTGTATATTATGTAAAAATAGAAGCTACATTTAAAAAAAAAAGCGTTGCTAGGTATACTGTGCGTTAGTAATTATTAGCGATGCAATCATGAAAAAGCTTTACTAAAAGTTAAAATAGATGCACGCCACGAATTATATTGTAGTGTATTTAGTAATATTTTGAGTTGAAAATTTTGCTGTTCAATTAGTATTTTTGATATGAATTTGGACTATATTTGCGTAAAAAAAGTTATTTTTTTGATTTTCGTTTAAATACCACCCATTTTTTATTTTATTTTAAAGTAGGTGTTTTATGTAAAATTTCGTAGCAATAAATTTTAACACCTTTATTCATAAACGTACACTAAAGTTATCCAGCCGATAAAGTTCGTTTGTCCCTTTCTATCACACCAATACGTCGGAAAGGGACAAGCGAACTTTATCGGCTTGATAACTTAGTGTACGTTTATGAATAACGTACTGTAAAAATGTAATGTATACGGAATAATGAATTTAATATAGATAGGTAATTATTGATATGTGGCAAAACGAAGGAAATTGTTTACACCTTCACAATAAGTATCTAATGATATTTTTTTAATTTACCATGTTACTTCACGTACCTACTTAGGTACTTATTTTAAAAACTCTAAAAATGTCTATTGAGTTTCTGCCACAGACCACCATGTGGCTTCTGCACGGCTTCTGCATATTCTGCGCTGTGATAGAATTGCCATAGTAGGTATGTATATATTGTATAATAGGCAATAAGAGGCAAAAAACATATTGTGCTAAAATATTTAAAATACCTACAGTCATTTCCGAAACGTGTGAATTCATGTCAATACTTTCTTTTATCAGTATTACACGGAGTAGGTAAACGTTTCGTGGCAGCGGCAGCGCACACTGCAGAGAGCGCACGCGGACACCGGCGCGGCGCCACAGAATATATAATAGCACAAGTAAAGAAGGCCCACTGCTTTGATGTTTCCGAAATGCCGCCTTTTTAAATACCTACAACATTCTTACAAAGAAACTAGCCGCACGTGCGCGGCGTCCGGTGACAGGGTTACCAATGGATCCAAACGAATTAATACTCACATTAAATGTTATATTATTATATTCAAGTCTTGAGTACTTTCTAGGTATATACGCTGTATTTATATATTTTTGTTCAAGGTTCCAACATCACAAGCCTTATTGAACTTTTCCGTGGGACTTAATCAGTAGTAGATCTGTATAAGAATATCTTTTGGTATTTATTTTATTCAATATGTCTATTTAACTAAGTATTATTAGCCATTCCACCCGCGGACATCGCTTAAAAAACCTCGCGACGTAAAGTAACAATAGAAAGTGCGAACGTGCATTCCGTGAGAATGTGCGCCACCCCGCCTGAGTAGGCCGCGAACTCGCGGCCGCCAGGATATACTTGTAGCGCGGCGATAGGATAGCGGAGTGAGCCGCCCCTGGCGGCGCCAGCGGACGCGTCTGTGTGCGTGAGCTAGGTATGCATACAACTACAACTGCTGTAGGCACCGCCCCCCCTCAGCGCGTCCTCTGCGGCGCGGCGATAATCACGCCCGTCACACGCGCCCGGCGGCGTCTGGATGTGAGCCGCATGTGCCGCTGTGCCACACGCCGTCGGTCGCGGGTGCGTGGGTTTTCTGACCCTTGGTCACCTGTCGTCGGCGACGGAACTCAGAAGCTCTGGTAGACTGATTTTTGAACTGTTGTGTTGTGCTCTGATCAAAATGAATGCAAAAATACTTACATTGTAATTCTTAGAGGAAGAAGATTATACGCGACTTAATCCGTTTCCATATAAATATTGATATTACCCAAAAAAAGAGACAGTCAAACGATATTTTTGTATGAAACCGGCAAAAAGAAAGTGAAATTTTTAACTTGGTAGTACTCAAACACTTGCATTGTAGTAAAGAAAAATTTACATCATATATTCGATTAAGTATATCGAAAACAGTTCACAAAGTACAATTCATCCATTGAATTACTATGTACTAACATACTAGAAATTACACCCCAAACAAAGTCTGTGCTCCGGCCGGCAGCGCGCGGCGCATGCGTGGGGAGGTACCGTGTTATAGAGTAAGACTTGACCAATGACCACCTAGACGCGACACTCTTAGTGTAGACCTTTTTTTATACTTTTTGTAAAATACTAACCCCCTTATTCATAAACGTACACTAAAGTTATCAAGCCGATAAAGTTCGTTTGTCCCTTTTCGACGTATTGGTGTGATACTCGTAGAAAGGGACAAACGAACTTTATCGGCTTGATAACTTTAGTGAACGTTTATGAATAACCGGTAAGTAGTTTAATTTTATCACTATCATACATTGTGCTATGTTTAAGTTCTACTAAGTGAAACAAAAATACATTATTGATTTTTTTCATATACCTACTTTAATTGCCCTTATTATTATTGTATGAAAATATCGATTACAACTCGTGTTAGAACTGTGTAGTATTCATAAGTATAACGTGAAATAAATTTAACATTTCTCTTTTATATATTACAAACAGAATATAATCACAATTACTATACTTCATTACCTACATGTCAAGTCTGTGCGATTATGATGCGATTAATCTATGATTTCGTTCAACAAAATGGCAGCGATAGCTTCGCGTTTGAGGAGCGCGTCCCTTCATTGAAATAATTACTTAAATAAAGATCGATTAACATAGCGTGTATACTAACCGATGAAATGTGACACGTCAGTTTTATTCGATTTTCTCGTATGGCTTAAACAGCATCTTGTTGCGCAAGAAGGCATTTTTACATTTTATTTGTGTGCAGGCAGAAACATAAGTCCAATGGACTTATGTTTGTAGCGCAAACTTTTTGCTCACAGTGTCCTCTCTAGTATTACCTCAATGAGTTCATCATTATCTTTAGTGAAGTCAGTCATTTTCCATATCAAGACGCCACCCGCCGTCCGTTGTTATTGTACAAAACGAATACAGACCGTCGCGTGCGGCGTGTGACCTTCGCCCGTCGAACCACCCGCCGCCGGCGACGTTTCAGAGAAACCACCCTCAAACATTTCCGAACAAAATATTCGAACGTCGTCAGTCGCGGACCCGCGTAAAAAACCACAACGTTCTATGAACATTGGTCAAGTGCGAGTCGGTTTTCGACTTTTCCATACAAAGAACTCATGAGCGCCTGAACGACTGTGATGGCAAAGTTAACTTTTCGCACTTTCAAGACTTTACGTATATATCTCGGAAACGATAAGAGATAGAGCAAAATGGACTTCAGATTTGGGCTGTCGGTGGCACAAATTCTATGTTTTCGTCAACAGAGACCTTTTTTTGGACCGATTTGAACAAAATTTTGCTCAGTCCACTTACAAACGGTAAGCGCCTCCTTTTTAGTAGGAACTTAAGTCATTTTGCCAAATGAAAAAAAAAAAAATTGAACAAATTCTAAAAAGAAAAAGACAGAAATGAATTTCTTTCTACCTGTCCATCACGCTTACAACATTTTAAGACGTTTAGTAACTGCTTGCAGCGTCAGTGAGTGAAAATCTTAATTTGAGTTTTTTTCTCGTAAGTCCGACTTACGCTTGACTGTAGATTTCTAATAGGTTTTCCTGTAATCTACAGGTAAAGGGCTATCTCGTGTATTTTTTTGAAAATTTTACGCTAAGTAGTTTCGGAGATAAGGGGGGGGAATGGTCATTTTTTGTCTATTTTCTTAAATTACTTCTAAAGTACCAAAATAAAACATTAAACAAAAATATATTTCAAATGCTCATAAAATGCTCTTTCATTTGATATATAACACAATATAGTGTTAATAACTTTGATTTTTAATTTTCAAGTTTACCCCCCAAAAGTGACCCCTATGATTAAATTTCATTTAATTAAATTACATGTCCGTCTTTGGGCCACAGGTTTACATATGTGTACCAAATTTCAAGTAAATCGGTCCAGTAGTTTCGGAGAAATCGGCTGTAACAGAGGGACAGACAGACACACGAGTGATCCTATAAGGGTTCCGTTTTTCCTCTTTGAGGTACGGAACCCTAAAAAACAACCTTAACTAATTTCTTATTTTTAACCACTGAGTGAGTCACTAATTTATAGTCCACTCTTTCACCAATACACATTCCAACAGTAAAGGAATTATTTATTTAAAAGTTCTACGAAGGGAAGTATGTCTATATTGTCACTAAATTAAATTGTCCTTAACACTGGATATCCTTAATTATTTTTTATTTTTTTACAGGCATAAAAATGCTTTATGTATTAACCAGTTTCTTAAACGTGGACGGTTTCCCTCATGAGTAGTTTTTACAGCAAACTGCTAACTTCAGCTCAGGACATTAAATCAGGATTGTAGCAGGCTAGATATATGGAAACATATACCCATTTAAAAACACCCTGGTGGACAAACAAAAAAAAAACCTGGTGAGATAATTTTGGAAATCGGTAATTAATTGTTTTTTTAGATTAAATTTTTATTTACAACGCGGGTTGCTTTTGGGGTTTTTGTGTAACAGAAATAAAACTAGACAGACAGCATTTCTGGTAAGTAGTTTTATTTAGCGTGGGGAAGAGATGAAGGCTGGAAAGGCAATACAAAACAATGGCGTTTTGACAATGGATATGAAGGAGTAACATCCGAGTAACACTTTGTTTGTGAACAAAACTCACCGAAATAAGACTGGCTGTTTAATTTTTCTATTGATGTGATTGTTGGCTCACATATTTTTATGTTAAGTCGAGTTTTACGGGCTCGGCTAGAAGAATAAAATATCAATCATTATATGAAAAACACACATTAAAGAAAACAAAGCACTGAACACTAAAACGTACCCCGAAGCGAATGGATTGCCTTGGGTTTTAAAATTACGAAATTCACATCCTGACCGATTGGTTCCCCTTAAGACAATGCCATGCCAAGATGGCGACACCCTTGACG